>NW_009706218.1:0-9010 GCF_000703405.1 Apaloderma vittatum | reverse complement strand
TACTTTTCTTCAGGTGTTTATTGCACCAGATGCTTTTATGGAGTTTCCCAGAAGCTCTGTATGCCTTTGCTAACCTGTTGTCTATCTCTTTGTCAATCTTACCATCTGAGGAAATGATACTTCCTAGGTAGTGAAACTGCTGGACTTAAGCTCTGATTTGCCTCTGGTGATGTGGGGTTGATGAGAGACTTCCTGAGGTGCAGGTTGGTAAAGAACTTCTGTCTTCTTCAAGCTGACTTCCGGCCCAAAAATCTCAGCAGCCTCTGCAAAGCAGGATGTTAAGCACTGCAGAGCTGCTTCTGTGTGAGCAACGAGGTGGCATCATCAGCAAAAAGCAGCTCGCGGACAAGGTGATTTAGGGTCTTAGTGTGGGCCTTCAGTCGCCTTATGTTGAATAGGTTACCGTCGGCACGATAATGGATGTTATCTTCATCGAGGTCTGCTGTGGCCCTTTGGAGCATCACAGAATCATAGAATGGCCTAGGATGGAAGGGACCTTAGAGATCATTTAATCCAACCTCCCTGTCATGGGCAGGGACACCTCTCAACTAGATCAGGCAACACATGGGGACCTTCGTCACGGAGACAAACTTCACTGAAAGCAGCAATGTCGATGTTGAGTCGTGATAGTTCGTGGGCAATTAGAGCAAAACGGCACTCAGGACATCCACTATCCACAGTATCAAGCATGATTCTAATGTTCCAACATGCAAGTGTCTGAACACACATTTGGAGGCAGGTGTGTGCCTTTGTCTCTTTGTATTTGTTAGACCCCATCAGAAGATGCCCGTTGGCTGCGGTTAGCCAACTGAGCGGAGGGTGGAGATGAGCTTTGGTTAGGCCACCTTTTCTAGGCCCCTCTCTGTGTGGAGCAAGCTTGATAAAGGCTGCTTGGTCATTCAGGATGTTGCCGAACAAGACTGTCATCTCCAGGGTCAGTCTCGAGTGACCAATGTCCTGAACTGCCTGCATGGAGGGTTGGGTCTGCGGCTTCCGTTGCACCTTAACACCTGCAGTTTCGTCCCTCGCCTGTTGCTACAGGACTTTATAAATGTAGGTGTAACCTTCAGGACTGCGCGATGGATTTTTCAGGTGAGGCTCAGTGTGTGCAGAACTGGCCCCACCCTTTACTCCTAAGCTTCATCTGCCGGGGCCTAGCAAGCTTGGATTGTGACAGCAAAGATGTCCTCTATAACCATCAGTGATTATACAGTAATGTCTGGATTTCCAGCACTGTTTTGTCCCTACAGGGGAAAATGTCGGCTATGCTAAGGCTGTAAACATTCCTTTTAGGTTTTCCAGGTAAATTTGTGTTTGACACCTCTTTCCACTTCTATTTATATTACAGTATCACCTACTAATGTCAGATCTTGTTATCTGAGATAATGTACCAACAGAAAAGAGAAAGACTGAGTGCTTACATGTTTACAAGTCCTATAACTATTTATATGTTTATAGGAGTTTTGCTGTATTCTGTCTGAGATCCAAAAGTAGCTTCATATTAAAACAGAAGCATCCTCCTCTTAGCTTCTTTTGTGAGGGATGGAGCAGGAAAGAGACAGAAAAGAACATGTGTACATATACATACGTATATGTATTCACAGAATGGTTTGGGTTGGAAGGGACCTTTAAAGGTCATCTTGTACAATGTCCCTGCAGTGATCAGGAACACCTTTAACTAGGCTCAGAGCCCTGTCCACCCTGACCTTGAATGTCTCCAGGGATGGTGTTTCTACTACATTTCTGGACAACCTGTTCCAGTGTTTCACCACACACATTGTGAAGAAAATTCTTCTTTGCCTCTAGTTGGAATCTACTCTCTTTTGGTTTAAAACCATCACTCCTTTTCCTATCGCTGAAAAGATAGTTGCCATCTTCTTAGAGGTCCTCTTTAATTATTGAAAGACTGCAATAAGGACTTCCTGGAGCCATCTCTTCTTCAGTTTGAACAACCTCAACTCTCTTTCTTCAGGGTAGAGGTATTCCATCCCTCTGAAGGTTTTTGTAGCCCTCCTCTGGACTCACTACATCAGGTCTGTGTTGTTCCTGTACTGAGGGCTCCAGAGCTAGACGCAGTACTCCAGGTGGGGTTTCACCAGAGCAAAGTAGAAGGGCAGAATCACCTCCTTGGTGATTTTGGTAGCTTTATCAGTCAGAAGATTTTCTTCAAAATGAAAGGAATTGCCATGCTGGAATCCAAGAAAGAAGTGTGCTATGCCCCTACAATATTTTTGTCTTCTTTCTTTCAGGTTAAAAATTAATACATTACTACACAGAGGAGACCTCCTAGCCACACTTCTATTGAAACAGCCCAGGATATGGTTGGCTTTCTGGGCTGCAAGTGCACATTGCTAGCTCATGTCCAGCTTTTCACCTACCAGTACTCCCAAGTCCTTCTTCCTGGCTGCTCTCAATCCCTTCACCCCCCAGCCAGTATTGACACCAGGGATAGCCCTGACCCAGGATCAGGACCTTGCATTTGGCCTTGTTGAACCTCATGAGGTTCACATGGTCCCACTTCTCAGGCCTCTGAATAGCATGCTGTCCCTCAGGAGTGACAACTACGCCACTCAGCTGAGTGTCATCTTCAAACTTGTTGAGGATGCACTTGATCCCACTGTCTCTGTAATGATGAAGATATTTAGTAGCACTGCTCCCAGTATGAACTCTTGAGGGACAACACTTTTCACTGAACTTCATCTGGATATTAAGCTGTTGTCCACTAATCTCTGGATGCTACCACCCATTCAATTCCTTATCCATTGAATAGTCCATTCATCAAATCCGTATCTTTCAAATTTAGAGAAAAGGATATTGTAGGGGACCACTTGAAAGGCCTTACAGAAGTCTAGAGAGAGGACATTTGTAACTCTTTCCTTATTTGCTGATGTACTCACTCCATCATAGAAGGCCACTAGGTTCCTCAGTCAAGACTTGCCCAAGACCTATGCTGGCTGTCTTGAAACACCTCCTTGTCCCATGTGTGCCTTAGCAGAGCTTCTAGGAGGATCTGTTCTATAATCTTTTGAGGTACAGAAGTGAGGCTGGCTGGTTGGTAGTTCCCAGGGTCGTCCTTTCTACCACTTTTAAAGATGAGTGTAATGTTTCCCATCTTCCAGTCACCAGGGACTTCACCTGACTTCCACGACTTTTCAAATACCATGGAGAGTGGCTTAGTAACTATATCAGCCAGTCTTCTCGGGGCTCTGGCATGCATCTCATCAGGTCGCATAGACTTGTGTGTGTCCAGATTTCTTGGGTGATCCTCTCTTACAGTGGGAGGGACTTTGTTCCCCCGGTCCCTGTCTTGTGGTCCATCCATTCAAATGGTGTGGGAAGAGAGATTGCCAGTGGAGACTGAAGCAAAAAGTTATGGAGTACCTCAGCCTTCTCATCTGTTGTTACCAGTTTTCCAGTCTTGCTCATCAGGGTGGGCTATGCTTTCCTTGGCCTTACTTTTCTGACTGACATACTTTAGAAGCTGCTTCTTCCTATTCTTTGCATCCCTTGCCATGTGTGTCTCCATCTTTGCTTGGCCTTCCTGACTCCATCCCTATACAACCTGTCAGTGTCTCTATATTCTTCCCAGGTTACTTGTCCCTATTTCCACTGCCTATGCATTTTCTTCTTGCCCTTTAGCTTGACCAGCAGGTCCTGACTCAGCCACACAAGTCTCTTCCCTTCCTTGCTTTATTTCTTACACCTACATGGAGATAAACATCCACATGCCTTGATATACCAATGCTTTGGAAGTCTAACAGTGTAACAACACCAAAAATCTAGAAAACATTTCTGTTCTCCATGCAGTACTGTATCTAGGAGGAAAAAAAGTACCTAAGTATAGAAATCTGTTTGAGGTGACTTGTTCCTGTGGTACTTTTACATAAACAACTAGTCTGGTAGTCATGTGTTTGTGCATGTGCATCATTATGAAAAGAAGTAGATTCTTCTACTGCCTGAATCCAACAAATATGAACATTTGGACGAGGACAGCTTGTATGATTCAGAAGACATTCTGAACTTCCACTTTGAATTCTGAATGATGTTAGCTTTCATTGAAAAAGGTAGTGTTATAGTTCTTTCCCATCATCTGAACCACCCATAAATAAGAACACTGCTTAAAGCCACATTCAACTCTCATGAAAATCCAGAGATGAATTTGGCTCATCACACTATAGGCAATTATTGTTATATGGATTTTTAATCTGATTTCTTCCTCTGCATTTTTTTTCCAGTTGGGCTTTGTTCTTGGACACACTCTGCTTTATTATTCTATTGTTATAACTCAGCTTCAGTTACCCTCTTAGAACTGCTTTTAGTTCTAATTCTCATGCCTTTAGTTCAGAAAAAAAAGCATTTGGTGAATTATGATGACTTTTGTCACTAGACATATTAGATATTAACTTATATAAGCCATTAATGTGAAGAAATAACTTAAAAATTTATTACATGCAATATCAAAATTGTAAAAAAAAATCTCTATAGTTGTATAACCCCAGATACTTCTTCATTTGGAAAGCTCAGTAAGAAATCTGGCTTTAATTTTGACTTGTGGTTCTTGTTAGGGCTTGTTAACTCTATTCATCTTTCTTCTTACCCATGCAGTGCTTCCTCATTTTTATACTCAATATTAATACTTTAATTGCCAATAGCTGAATGACAAATAGCTACTGCAGTGTGAGTATTCCACTTAAGATTTCCCCTCTGTGTAGTAATCTATTAATTCTTAACCTGAAAGAAAGAAGACAAAAATATTGTAGAGGAATAGCACACTTCTTTCTTGGATTCCAGCAAGGCAATTCCTTTCATTTTGAAGAAAATCTTCTGACTGATAGAGCTACCAAAGAAAAAACAAATGCTCAAAGTCATCCTTAGGATGCTTTTCTTTCCTCTGTTGTTGTCATCTGTGTTGAGAACATCAATCATTTTCAAAGGCTAGAATTTGGTTTTTAATTTGGCATAAGGACCCTCTGTTGGAGAAACAATTACAGTAAGCATTTTATCATCCCAGTAGACTATCTTTCACATTGTCTAATATAATGGTCTTAGTTTTTTCATGGGATACACTTTGAAATTCCAAGGAACTTTGTCGTCTTTTTTCCCCCACTTCGGTGCTAATGACTGCAAAACTGACACACAGTACTTTCTCACAGAAATTATTTACTTTTTTCTTTTGTCATTGACCTGATTTTAAAAAAAAAAATTATTTTTTTACACTGAGAGTGACTGCAAAGTTTAACAGCTTAGGAAAAAAACATGTTGCTTTCTGTTTGATACTTCTTTCTTAGTCCCTTTCTGTGTAATTTCCACTTCCTGTAGCCTCACAAAATCCACAGCACATCTTTTGACACTAGAGGTTTTCCTTGAGACTTGTCTTGCAAATATTTTTAACTTCCTTTACAAGTTTTGTAGCACACACTCTGCACTGTGCAGGGACATATATAACATAAAAATAACTTGTTCCTCATGAGATATCAGTGATCTCTGGAACTACACAGTTTAAAAATATTTTTATGGCTTCAACATTCCTCCAAAGGTAGAACATTTCCTCTAATCAGCTAGGAGGGACTGTTCAAGCTGCATCTGCTCCTAATCATGCAGGTGGTAATGGCCCTGCAGTTGCACAGTAGTTTCTCCTCTTTCATTTTGCAATGGTGCTTGACACTGTTTGAAACAAAAGGTCTTTAAAGATGTGGTGTAACCTGAGGTAGGCAAGGGACACCTGTGTAGTTTCATGTCATTGCAGTACTTAATGACAGAAGTTATGAACTTAACAGAATCTAAATTAACAGTTTATCTGGAAATGTGTGAGGAAGATGTATAAAGCTGAACAAGGGACGTATAGTTTTTAAGTAATGCTACACGAGTGCCATTAATTGCAGGTCAGTAAGTGGCTTGCACTCAATATGTCGATACAAGCTCACAAGGGTAGATAAGAGGTCAGTCTGTTGATACGGGGGTGCAGGTGCGGTGTTACTGTGTCGCTGAACTCAGTCTCTGCTCTGGGCTTTGTTTGGTTTGTAAATGCTACGTCAGAAATGTGAAACTATTTAGGGGATGCATGCCTATTTCTTCACCTCAGTGTATGTAGTACAAGTGCACCTGAATTCACATCTCCCTGAATAGTTTGGAAATGCTTTCAGACCTGAGCTGTGGCACTAAATATGTGAAGGTAAATTCTGTTTTCCAGCACATACTCCATGTAACTACACTGTAGCCAACTGCACTAGATTTGCAAGAATGGACTTAAGGAGAAAGCTGGCTTTTTATAATTTGAAAATATTCTGAGAGTGGGTCTATAATGTCCTTTTTCTACCATCCTCTTCAAAAAGTAGCAGTAAAGAATAAATTATTTTAATGATGAAAAATCATCATTCCTTACATTATATTCTCTTGGGCCTGGCTTCATTATGTTTGCACCTAGTACATTTTCACAGTGTGATGCAGAAAGTAAAAGTTGTCCTAAAGTGTTTACAGAAGACTAAAAGGTGAAAACAATAAATATGGTATTTTTGTACTTCTTTGTACTTAGCCTTCTTCAGGCTAGCATCAGCTCTAGAGTTCAGAATCACTGTCTATTTAATATAGTAATACTTTTAAATTCACTGTCTAAGGTAACACTGCAGAATTGTTGCAGAATTTCACTTTTTTATAATTGAAATTAGTTGATTCTGATTTTTTTTAAAGCTCTACTGTTTATCTTCCTTGACAAAATATGCAATATAATTCTCCCTCCCTGTCTCACTTCTATGCTGGAGAAGATGGATCTTCCTGTGTGCAGAGGGTCTACTCAGTTTGCTCAGTAGTGCTGTATGTCTGAAAATCTCTAGCAAACGGGGGGGGAAAGGCTTAGCATGAAAAAAAACAAAAAAACCCCAAATCCCAGCCATTTGCTTCTCTTAAGTCTCCACAAAAGAAAAGAGTTTCAGGTCCCACCCTTAAACAAGCCCCAGGCCCTGCTAGGCAGAGCCAGGCCTCGTTTTAAAGACGACTTGGCTAAAGAAACACAGGCAGGAAAACCTCCTGCAGCTACTTAGTTTGAGCGATGACCTTTATCTTTCTCCAAATGAAAATGAAAACTCTTCCTAGGCTGCATGACCTCTGCTGAGGTTTAATCAGTTGCATCATGATGAGATGTTATATATCAACATCTGTTTCTGCTGTGTCCATTTCCCTTATGTGTGTTCGCATGTTGCAAACTTTTTTTCTCGTTATCTTTGTCTCCTATTTTTTCTCCTTCATAATACTTTTTTTAACTACACCTTATCTGTCTTCTCATCTGCCCTTTCCTTGCTCAGTAGTGTGAGAAGGAAGCTGTATGCACAAGAGAGGAGCGCAGACCCTTGCTTTTGCTTTTTTCTGCAGTTTAACTAGTTACCTCTGCTGGAAGGGACCTCTGTGATGACTTTGCCAGACTGCAAGTGTTATAATAGACTCCAAATTAAATGAATTTCAGCGTTGGCACAGAAAGCCTAGCTTTACATGTGTTCCTGATAGGAATGAGTCAGGGAAGGACTTTTAAATACAGTTGGTAACAATGTTGGCTAGGAAAACATTAACTCTCCATTGAGAATCAATAAACTTTTAGTACAAAGTAACATGCCAAATTCAAGTCAGAAATTTGATGTTTCTCCTGCATTCTCTCCCTTAATTTAGTTCTTCAGTTAATTCCTCTTTCCGGTAGATGTTTCCCTTGGAAAACATTGTGCTTGCAAAGGCTCTCTTTGTGTAAAGAGCTCTAATTTCAGCTGTTATTTCTCTAATAGCTGACTAGGATATAAAATCCTCAAAGTTAAATATATTGTGCAGAATACAAGCGTAGTATGTATAATTTGAAACCAAGTCTTAAAGATACAACTCATGGCAAATTACAAAACTGATGCTTAATGGTAAAATCGTTGTCACCCTTAGTGATGTTCTACAATGCTAAATCTTTAAGAGGGATCTTAAGTGTATAAGGACCTTTCCTGCACTATGGTTCTTCTTTATTAAAAAAAAAATAATGTTTTCTGGGCAGTTGATGTTTTCCTTAGTGGTCATTTTGTTACCTTTTTCTTGCAGATGAGGACCTTTTTTGCTTGTGGTGTGGAGGAATGTATAGCCTCTACCTTTGCAAAAACAGCTGTTGTTTTAGAGTCTGCTCTTCAGTCATAACAAATTTCGGAATTTGTTTCTGGGAAGGCAGGGGAAGAGAAATTCCTTATCTGAACTAGCAGTGCTTTTCACTATTATTGACAGAAGAAAGACAAGGACAGTACTTGAGCACACTGGTTATTGCTTTGTTATCCTTCCTGGACAAAGGCTGTCCATCTGCTTGCAGAGCACACAGCACAGTAAAGCCCCAATTCTGAGAGAAACCTTTTGGCACTAATCTAAGATAAATGGTTAATAGTAAATCTGCCATGGAGCATGACTCAGCCTTGGTAGTAAGATAAACAGATGGAACAAAATAGGTCTCTTCAGTCTCAGGTTTATATATATTGCAGATTCTAAGCTGAATTCAGCCTGAAGCATGACATCCTAGCGAGAACACTTCACTAGATCAAAAGATTCATGAATAACATGCAAGCTACATGAAACTAGAAAAATTACTTCCTAAGGGTCAGAAAGAATCCTGTGAAGTGCTGAGTTATATGGACAGGTGCAATTTATAGATAAGACAGAAGTAAAAAACAAATGATTTTATGACGCCTTAAACTTGGAAATTTGAGCCTGGTATGGGTCGTTTGACATGTCTGGTGACAGCCAAGATCACAGGCAATACTACGTGTGAGGATGAGATTTACAGGAAACAAGTACATGCGAAACAGAGTCCCACTGCAGGCACCAGATGGAAAAGCCTGAAGTGCTCTGCAGAACTGCCACTGCCAAGTACACTTAAAATGCAAGGTGAACCCATTAACTAGTGGTTTCTGGTAGCCTTTAGACTGGCTCTTCCTGGTGCTGTAAGAATTGGTTATAACTATTTTAGAAACAAAAGTGCCAGTATAGGTTGGGGACTGACCTGTTG
>NW_009706217.1:119648-164154 GCF_000703405.1 Apaloderma vittatum | reverse complement strand
TCCCGGGGCTGCGGCCGGTGTGGCAAAACGCAGGAAGTGCTCAGCGGGGCATCCTTTAGGTGGGAAGGTGGTGGTGGGGTGGGTGAGGGAGAGTTTGAAAAGATCTTTGCGACTGTTGGAGCTTTTATAAAGCTTTTATGCCTGCCCGACGGGAGAGCTGAGAGGATGATGCTCGTGATGCGCGTTATGGGGGGTGATTAGGGTGAGGCAACGCCGTGCGTTTGTTGGTGTGCTTGCCTTTTTTTTTTTTTTTGGAGTAAGTCTCTAGAGTTTTGAAAAATAGTTCTCCTTCATTTTCTAGCCCCATAGCTACATGACAGAAACAGGCAATTTATAAATTGCCAAATCCTCTTAACACAGAGTTAACCTGGCATTTACTTTCACCCTTTAAGGGGTGGTGGACTGCAGAACTGACAGTCAAATTTTCCCCTCTCTGCCTTTGCTGCTGATTTATAGCCAGTAGCTCTTCTATTCCCTCCTCCCGCTCCACAGGAGTGCCCAGAGGAGGAAGGGGATAGCTGAGGATCCCTTGGCTCCCCTGTGCTTGCATTGCCTTCAACCACCCATTTTCAAGAATGAGAAGGGAGTCAGAGCCTCCCAGAAGCTGTTCTCCACTTTCCCTCTAATCTGTAATCCACATAGTTTGCACAAGGCAACACATGGTCAAATCATTCCCCTCTTCAACACACGCTCTAAATTCAACCTACTTGTTTCATGAAGTAAATATTCTAGTGATTCATTATTTAAAAATTTCTTGAGTATTCTGAAAACTGTAAGAGAGAATTACTACTCATCAATGCTACTAGGCAAGGTTTTCTCAGGCAAGATTAAACTCAGTAGTCTTTGGTGTCTGGCATTCTATGGGAGTATTCAGGATTTTACAGGATTTGGTCCTGTAAAACAATGCTCAGCATCATCATCGTCAGGAATGGTTGTAATAGGCTCTGAGGTTAGAGTGTTGGACCTAGAGAAAGAGAGCAACTGTACTCAAGCACTTAATTTTTGCCATGTATGTTTTTGTTCCTATTATTTAATACACTGATTACTTAGGTCACAGTAATTGATTTCACTTAAAATGAAGTTCTTTAATGATGCAGTATGCTGCTTAGTTGCTTTTTTGTTGTTTTCTATAATCTCTTATGCATCATCATTTTGGTATCATAGTTGAGTGATAATGCAGAAAAACCCTATGCTCATAAAACTAAACTGACTCTTCGGTAAAATGAGCTTTTACTGTGATGTTGAAGCTGCAGCTCATATTCACACCATATGTTCACACGCTGACTTCCCATTCTTTAATTTTTAATTTGTTGTACTCGGGCAAGGATTCGGTTCCCTGTGTCTTCTTGATACAGGTTTTGCTTTCGTTCTGTGGGACAGTGCTAATGCTTTAAAACATTTGTCTGTCTCTTAGAGATTAGGAAATGAAAGCAAGAATATTTCAGTATCAAATCCTTTGTGCCCCTTGCAAGAATACGTGTTTTTCCAATGCTGGAAAACCAGCATGGTCTTTGACAGCAGTAAAGTAGCACATAGCACTCAATTATTTGAGGGACAAGTAGTCTTTGTGGCATAGTGTTGTGCTAAACAGTGCTAGACTGAGTTGAACTGGATCCAGGGAAGGAATTGACTCTCTCTCTCAATCATACCCTTCTTGATATTCATTGTCCTCTCTCTCCCCTGCCTTATTTCTTCCTCTTCAAGGGGAGAAAGTGCAGTAATGAGATGGTGGTGGGTCCATGGAAGTATCTAAACAGGGTTGTTTGTATTGTCTTTTCAGTGCACGGTGGTGGTGACTTTACCGTTATGTGGCCTATGCTGAAATGCTAAACTTCTAGGCTATGATGTTACTCAGCTGCTACTTCACTTATATTTGAAGTTGCTTTTTTTAACTTCAGAGGGATTGTATTTGTGCCAAAAAACTTGGGACCAGAAAAATAGAAAATGATTTCAGCAACAGGAATTTGTCAACAATCTCTGTGGTTTGAAATTTCAGTGTCTACTTACAAAATTCACATTCTCTGTACCAAATATTGGATACAACAGTACATTAATGCAATAAAACATATCATAAATCAATTTTTTTTTCAGTTTTGCAGCTAAGTACATTTTGATTTCCTAACAGTTTATCAGCAACTCAGTCCACAATCTAGAGATGTGTGATTTACGTTACAGTCTAGTTTATTGAAAGGTTTAGCACTGGAAATTAATAAGCACTTAAATATGAAATACAGATAGAAAATGAGAGAGAGGGGAATTCATGTCTGGGAACAAAAAAATACCCCATACAATTAGAGTAGGCTAGAAGAGAAGATTAGCTTGCTGGCCTTGCTCCCAAAATCCTCTTTATAATGCTGTTTGTTGCATCTTAGACCTTAGCTAACATTGAAAACAACTTTAATAACAAGGACCCCATGAGCCCAGGGAGGGAAATGATGTGATTTTGAAAAGGTTACCTCCTTGTTCCATAGTGCCAGCAAGAAAATTGAGAGACCTTATCTAACTTTTTAAAATATTTCTCTATATAGAGGGCTAGACGTATTGAAATGTAAAACTGGTGAAAGGTTGATTGTCTGAGGAGGATCCAAAGGAGCAAATTTAAGCACTAGTTGTACTGAAGCTGTTCCCAGTTAGTCTCTTTGTATGTTAGCGTTTGGCATTCATTTACCTACTTAATATGCTATGCTTTAATGAGTAAGCATTTCTCAAATGACTCCTAGTAAAGTTTATATATGCATGGTTTTCTGATGATCAGAACCATTTGAGTTGTTTTAAATTTCAAGCAAACTTCATGAAAATTCCTGTTTCTCTGGAGGCGTTCCAAAGGATTCAACTTTCACAGTTTTGAAGAATAAAGATACGCAAATAATTAAAAATATGTTCACACAAGCTAGATTCATCTAGTAAAATATCTTCTAGACAGGACTACTGAACCAGTGTAATGGAAACATTGGGTCTTGACGGGAAGTATACAATCATATCAACCACAGATTGTTATCAAGGACATACATAATGAAAAAATATGCGGTTTCTTTTTAACTTTTAACTTTAATGAGTATTATGCCTCCCCTTCAGGAGTCCAAGAAACGCAAATTATGGTTGTACTTTAAAAGTAGTTTCTGTTTGCTCTTTTGCCTTTTCTCAAGCAAGCCCAAATAATAGCCATGCATTTTTGGAGTCAGGAACGTAGTTAAAATGAATAGAAGAGACAAAACATATGGCTACATATTAGTTAAAATGCTCCAGTGTTTGTTGCATGTGGTAAATGCTTTTCAGCACTTAGGGCAAGCTGTACAAGTCTCGTGTTGAAGTATCCTACTGTGTAAATGTAGCCATCTTGAATCTAGTAAAACTTTATACCTAGATAATAAACAAGAATGTCACTGATACAGTACTTCGAATTTATGGAACTTTTCCGGTTTCCCAGCAATGCACACTATCAGCATGATAATTTATAATGGTTTGTGACAAATGTTGCTGAGCAAAGAGGTGTGTGGTTACATTCAGATCAGATGTCATTATCTAGGGAGCAATAAAAATTTCACAGACACTAGGTTAAAAACATTAAGAAAATGAATGTGAAGCTTCAGAAGAAAAGGGCTTAAGAAAGGTGGAGAGTTGGGTAGAGAAAGCCCAACAGCGGTTTCCTTACTGACAAATTACTGACTTTGTTGCCAGACTGGACTGTACTGTTTTACAAGGTTTTCCTAGATATACCACACAGCAGAATTGTTCTATTAGCCATCATATATAGATGTAGAGATTAAGTATCATCCTTGCTTGACAGTTATAGAGTGTGTACACAATGCTGTCAAATCACTTGGAATGGAAAAATTGCCCATTTTGGAAACCTTCAAGTTGTTGAAGGAGAGATGTCATAGATAATTATTCTTTGTATTGCATTTACCAGGGATTGGTTACACTGATGAGATTAAAGCTGTATAGAAATTGCAGTCAATTATAGAATACAGAGGAAAAATACCTATGTTTATGTAGAAGAAAACAACACCTCCAGATTCTCGAGTAAGGAAGAAAGCAGCTATCCAGACCTATAGAGTGAAACTGTTGCCCCACAGAACTCCTGTAGACCTTAATGATGTTAGAAATTCATCCATCCATTTTATTTCTAAATAATGTCAATGGATTTATGCTATAAATCTGTAGGTATAACAAACCAAGTCTGGTAAAATAAACAGGAGCAAGGCAAGCCATGGCTCAGCCTTTCCCTAGTTTCTGCAAAGTTTAAGCTTTCATTTACCTTTGTCTAAACCCTGGTTCCTATTCTTCCGTGCGGCGAGGTCTGCTTTGTGCAGGCTTTGTGCCTCGTGTTTCTCTCCTGCAGAAGCAGTTTGAACCCTCTGGGTTGAGCCAAGGGGAGTAAGAGGACCCCAGACGGGTCTGCGCTGCTGTGGCAGTGTGGTGGGTGCATGTCTGGGCTGCCTGTTTAGAGAAGAATCACCTGTAAAGGGCATTGCTGAGCTGCCTGTCAAGCAAGGGTGAAGGCTGGTTTATGGTTGTATCGGTCATTTTGATGACAAATGTCAGTCAGAGCTTCCTAATTCTCTCTCCCTCCGCAGCTGTTAAGCATGGCAGGCAGTGAGGTGATTGCAGCTGACAGCACGAGGTAAGCAGCAAAGCTAGCAAAGGAGCAGATTCACTCAGGCCTTTGACAGGCAGGGACCATATGTGCCCACAGTTGAGCAGAGAAGTCTGAAGGAGCCAAGGCTGATGAGCTTTCAAACAGAAATATGGTTTTAGTGGTCTGGGCATCAGCATTGAGATTTTAGTGATTTGCCTCAGGACGAGGTATCCAAGCCAGGTGTGAATGCCCACCCCTCACCTGCTGAGGGCAGCTGGAGGAATGCCCACGCTCCCATGTTTGCTCTGAATTGAATTAACTAAATCAGCCACCCCGATGCGATCTTTGCCACAGGACACTGGCAGAGGCTTGGATGTCCCTGTCAAAGCCAGGCTCCACGTAGCTGTGAGTGGGGCACGGGGCCCAGCACTGACCCACTGAGAAGAGCATACCTGGGCCAAAGGGGTGGCACCTCCACTCCCTTGTCTTGCTCAAAAATCTGTCCCTCAAAAGCTGTTTGGGGTTACTAAGAGATTATTTGGCAGTACTAAAGGGATGAAGGGGACTATCCTTCATTCCATCGCCAAACCAAGAAACAAATATTTTTAGCATAGTTTCGGATGAGATGTTGCAGTAGATCTGGGGGACGTGGGGTATCTCATGTTTCTGGGTGCACTCTGAGGGCTTTTCTCTGCATTATATAAAGTACACAAAAGGCTGTCTCAAGGAGTGCACTGCTAGTCTCCAGTCAGACTTGCTGGTGACCACTACCGTACCTGAATGCCTCTGGAAGGCTACAGTAAACCATGCCAAGGGAAGGAGTCAGCTCAGAGCCTGTGCAGGATCAGGGCAGGAAAATACATTTGTTGCAGTAGACATGTAGCATGTTACCACACAGACACATGCAAAAGTAAAACTTCTGCTTAACTTAAAGGTACTGGATCATGGAAAATATATACAAATATGTGCTTTTTGCTATAGGACTCAGGATGTATTTGCATGCAAGTATCTAAAGCTATTACTTTATTGTGTTTTAGAGACTAAATAAGAATTGATGGAAGTTGGAAATTACATTGTTTTTCTGATTACACATTGTAGTATACTGACTCTTTTGTTGTTTATCCAAGCAGTGAAAGTCTCTATAGTCAAACAGCTTAACAATTCTTTCTTTCAGAGTAGCAGTTTGGGTTTGAGTTTTCTCGGGGAAAAACGTGTTAGGGAATCCATGACCAAACTGCTTGGCCATGGCTAGAGAGTCTGTGCTGGTTTGTGTTCAGGGATGAGGTGTTGGATGCAGAGCCTGGTTTTTCAGTCTGTGGGTCTGGGTGCATTCCCTGGCACAGTAGAGTCTTGACTTCGGTCTCTGTACTGTAGAGCATTAAAATTGTAATACCAATCATATACAGGTGTTTCTATTAAACCAGACAGTTAAGTGAACTGTGGGGAGAGTTCTGTCTTGATATGCTACAACCAGATAACCTTCAGACAGGAAAAAAATTGGGGGTTAAATATGGATTCCCATGAGCCTAATTCTTCAACCTTTCTCTGGAAAGAGATAGACAAACTCAGAACAGAGGGCTGAGTCCTTTCTAAATTGAAATCCAGAGTCGGCATTAGCCTTATGAAACACTCAATGTTTTCAGTCAACTCCACCCTGCTCTCCTCTCCGCTCTCTTCTCCTGTGCTAATGTAATTAAAATAAAAACCTATGTGTTGCTCAAAATTAGTTTCTAAATTATAGCTTATTGCAAGCTATAACATTGGATCATAATTTGATAACTGTGATACAGAGATTTTTATACAGCTGATGCAAAACCAAATTAAATTATTTTCTTTTGTAGTATTTCCAAAGAATGAAATTATATCCGAAAACAGGATGTACGTGCACTCACATGTATATGTCTAGACTTATATATCACACAGAGCTACTTGGATGTAGGCATATGTGTTACATGCATCTCTTCAGGACTGTCCGTATATACATACATCTATGGATATAGTAAAGATTTCTTAGTTTATGCAGAAGTTTCTAAAGTAAATCTACTAATTAAAACGCTAATACCCATCTTAAGGCTGATAATTAGGTATAAAGAGAAAAAGAGACAGAATTAGTGTTCAGATCATGTTCCAAATGCCTCTTAATTGGGTGTTTGTAATCAATCCTGATTGCAAGAGGCAGTGGTTTGGCAGAATAAAGAATGAAAAATGCTTAGCCCTACTATTTTCCTGTTAGTTGACTTGGCTGTAGTATTTAGGTCAGGATCCAGTGTCAAACAGGGCAATTTTGTCAGCCTTAGCGATCCTCATAAAACACATAAAAATCTTCCCTAATGTTATTTCTTCAAGCTAACAACTGTCTCAAGCTAGAGAGTTATTTTTATGTAGAATCTTAAAAAGTGTTTTCAAGTGAACCACAGAAAAGACTTTGCTTTCCTGGCCTCCATCCACCACTGACTTCTGAAATCAGGTCTGAGTTCACTGTGGGTCTTTCATTGCATTGACCTTGGCACTTTTCTCACGAGTCACAGTTTTCCATCACAAAACCACACAGCTTGGTATAATGATTATTTCCTTATCCCAAGTAACCAAACAATTTTTTAAACAGGGTGACGGATTTCCCTCTTGCACTGTGGGAAGCAAACACCTGGCCATTTCCAAATAGAGTTTTAATGAACTTCCTGAATGAGATTTGAGAGAAGTTCAATAAGTCACCTGCCAACTTTTTGGGAGCATAGGACATTTGCTTTTCTGTATAAATTCACAAAAATGTAAGAATAACCTCCTTCTCAAGTCCTGAACTTCCATGGAGGAAATTGATTTTCATGGGCAATATCAAAGGTTTTTAAAAATGTAACCTCAAAAAACCAAATTTCTGATTGTTTCTCACACATAAGGTACTGTGAAACTCTGTGATGCACGAAGCTGGTTGTGAACTGTGTGGGCTTTATAATAACTCATTTAAACAGAAAAGGATTGTGCATATTTAGACTCATCTTGCATGGTAATAACATTACAAGTATTTTACGTAATGCTATAAAATGAAGAATTTAGATGGCTCAAAAGGACCATTGAGAAAATATCCCCATATGTGGAAGAGACACCCATTTGACGTGGTGATTTCTTCCAGAAGAAACTATGCACATCCCAGAAGCACAATAACCAGCTGTTGTACAGGAGAAGCTGGGAGGTTGTCTGCTGCATTCCACGCTGATGTGGAGCTGCAGTGGCCACATGCCTCAAGCCTCCCCTAAATACAGATTATAAAGCTCACACTGAATGAGAGCCTGAGTTAATCCCTTCCTTACACTCCCAGCAGCTCAGGCTCCATTGCACATTTGTACTGTGAGCTGCTCTGTGCCCCCCATGTCAAGATGCATCCCATCAGAGCTGTGGGAGTGTAGGGGAATTGGACCACCCCTCTCAGTGCCCAGCTGCTTTTTATATTGGAAAAGAAGATACAGGTAGTTCAGGGTGGTTTTTTTTTTGTTCAGGTATTTGGTCTTTTTTAAATAATAGACCTTTTTAAATTGGAATTTGGTAACCTGGAGAAAAATTGAGAGCTGTGTTCACACTCATGTGATTATTCTTCCTCGCGTTGAGAAATGCTTCCTCACAGCCAAAGTTTTGCTCATCCCAGCCACCTAAACAATCCCACTGAAGTCAATTAAAACAACAGATTCACTTGTGCAGGGCTACTAGCTAGGACATACATTTATGGCACTAAACAAATTAACTATTTTTTATAACAACGGATTTCAGATGCTTGCAGGGTATTTTACAACACAGTAGAAAATTCAGCCTTTTTTGTCCCCTCAATTCATAAATCCCCATAAATAAGTTATTTCTTGTCCAGAGTCTCAGCTCATAATAGTGAAGGTTTGGGACAAGTTGGTAAGGGCATGGGTAAGAATCAAAGTTCACCTTGTGGGATCTTGTGCCAATCTGTTATTAAGCTAGACAACTCATACTGACTTTCTTCTGATGTATTCATCTCTAACAAGGGAAGCAGATGAGTAATTTAAAAGAGCTTTAGCTTGATCACCATGCAGAAACATAGGCTACACTGCCTATTTCCATAGCGATTACTCCACTTTGCCAGATGCAAAATGGGAAGCTTACATTCCTCATGCTAAAAACCTTCTTAGAGGAAATCCTAGGCTGTCACTCTATTTGAGTAGCTTTAGTTAAATCTGAAAAATATGCAAAGGTAGCTCTTCAATAAGAGCTCTTTTTTTTTTTTTTCTGTTTCACAACCATCCCCATAATCTGTTTTGGAGACAGAGGCGTAAGATATATTAACATGGCAGGCATATGTTCTGATTGCTGAGTGTTTTTTGACATTCCCACAAAACCCCTGAGACTTTATGTCACAATTTTATAAACTTTATCTATTGGTATATTCATATCTGGGCTTAAATCCAAAACTTCTTTACATGCATTTACAGCAGATAATTTATGTTCATCTCCTTGAATTTCAGATGGCAAGCAGTTAAAGCAGGTACATATTTTAACCACTCTACATAGCCTAACTTTCTACTGCATTTCAAAATTCTTCTGTTGTGTTTCAATAGCACATACACTATATAGTGTGTGTATATAAAATAGACACAAGACCACATTGAGCTGCGAAGCAAGTAAAGGCAGCTCCACTGCTGCCAATAGTGTTGCACCTGCTAATAGCTCAAACACAAAATACCATAAGCCTACCATATTGGTTTACTGCTTTCCACTTCCATTTATCCTCTACAGCTATACTAGATGGTGACCTTCAAACAGTATAATAGTCTTCTTTCCCATTTCTCTGACATGGTTTTCAAATTCCATATTCCTCTTGAACAGTGTAGCTAATAGTGCCCAGATTTCTTTGTCTCATCATAGCCTGTCATTATTCAAGATACCAGTGCTCTTCAGCCTTTCCCACACAAGTAGCTCTCCCCCAAACTAAAATAAGAACTTACCAGTCTCACATTTCCCAGGCAATTAGGCTCCTTCTACTGGCTATTACTTTTTTACTTTGCACATTTTTACACTTTTTAATTAACCATACCTGCGTACTCCTTGAAACTTGAATCTTCATCTTTGTACTGATTTAATCAGTTCTTCTGGTCTTCATCTTTCTACTAATTTAATTATTTCAGTTAAGGTTTTGTTTGTGTATAGTTAAAACATCTCAGCATGCACTGGGGAATACATGTATTCTCACATGAAAATGTCTTATGCCAGTACTTTCGCAGAAATAAACCTTGCTAGCGTCAGCAGTTTGTAGCAGGGGCTGTACTGCTTTGTCTGTAATGGTTTGTAGACTGGTGTAGCTGAAGTGGCTGTAAAAACAATGTATAGACCTACTTTTGTGTTACATAACTAGCCACAAATGCTATTAGAGTGGTTTGGATATTGTATTAGTTAATTGTTAGCAAAAAATAATTAGATAGCCTTACAGATTGCAAATTGCAATATAGACATATATATATATTGTGGGGGTGCATATTGGGGGACTTAATGGCACAAGTATTTTCTGTCAGCTTTTACTCTTCAAACTAAAGCTTAGGCAAACAGTCTAAGCTAAGCAGTTCCTCTGCCTACCGTAATTTATGCTTTCCAGGAAGGTTTTTTTTTGAACTCGCCTCACTAGACAGCTGGATAAATTACTGTGGTGTGACCTTCAGGCACCTGGCTTACTCCATGGAAATTGTCCATATGCACACTCTCCCCCCGTAATATTCCATACGATGTGCAAAGTAGTTTATCCCTTTTCTTAGTTATTCCTCCCCTCACCCCTGACATTACAAAGTAAAAACATCCTCATAGGTGTAATCACAGCTCAGCTGATGCTCTGAAATCGAACACTGAGTGCTCTGAAAGTAAACAGCTGATCACCAGTAAGCTTTTGCATGTCCCCATATGCTCACCATAGAAAGGAAAACGTATTGTTCCTTGCCATATCCCAGCTTCAGTTCTTTCTCATCTGAAAGATACCAGATAAATTTGATTTAAATATGTAAAGAAATGAAGCTGATTTTCATGGGCCATATTCTTAATTTGTCCAAAGATTATTCTACTAAAGTTAGTGGAGCACCAGTGATCTACAGCAGTGGAGTGAGGAGCTCCCTAGAAATTCTTAGAGGAAAGTCCAGTGCTGTAGCTCAAATGGCACTAACTCAGAATGAAGTCAGGTAAAGTTTTGCCATTCAGCAAGATCAGACTTTAATACCAATGTAGAATAGGTAGGAGCTTCTTAAAAGTGGGTGGAATAAAGATCAAAGTCTTTCTGTCATGTGTACAAACCTTCCTTTACACTAACAGCTTTAAAAAAGCACAAAGGATTGGGTGCTGGGGCACCGTGGCTGTTTGCAGGGCTAACTCTCTCATGCTGCTTGATCTTGGGCCAGTCAATTATCACCTCTGTGCCTCAGTTTCAGTACAGCGGATAGTATTTCTTTGGTTATTATGTGAGGATGCGCTTACTAGTGTTTCTGAAGTCCTTAGAGACCGCTGGTGGAAATGTAGTGCAGTATAATAGTTATTTGCTATTGTTTTGCATTTGTTCATCTTCTAGCTGCTAATTTTTTTTAACAGCATACTGTGTAAAAAAGCATGTGGCGATCTTCTGATTTTCGGAGAGAAATATTATCAAAACAAAAATAAAGAATAAGACTCATGTTCACAAGAGACACATTACCCGTGATGAGAAGAATCTGTAACAGACATGGCGCTAGCTCAAAACTGAGCACCAAACAGCATCCAAATGCGAGCAATTTCAAATGTGTGCATATTGCCAGTACAAAACCAGGCCATTCTGCAAACGCAGTGTCCCCCGAGGAGTAGTGAACCTAGCAGCAGCAGCAGCACTAATGTCTGTCTTCTCATGTGCGGTGAGGGAAAGCAGCACTTTAGAGCCTCCTTGGGCAGCTGTTAAGTTATTCATTCTTAAATTCCATAAAGCTGTTATTGGGTGGAAGCAGATGACACAAAGTTTTGGGGCTTGGGGGATGGGAGCATCCCCTCTCCTTGCACATAGAGTAAAATTCTGGCTTCCTTCAAGTCAATGGCAAAATTTCTTTCCCATCTCATCTGCATGGAAAAAAAAATATTTTAGGCTCCAGAAAAATCTTTCTTGAAGAGCACATTTCTGGTGCTGGTGTATCCTGTAGTATTTTTCCAAGTTTAGACATTCCTTTCCTACTAATGCACACAGTGCATGATGAAATTTTAAAAAAAAATCAAATTTTTTTTCTGCTAGAGTACATGTAATGCATAAAGTACAATAGTAGGTCATCTACCTCATTTGTTAACTTCCTTTCAGGATGTTTCAGGCTGTTGTGTGGGTTTTTTGTTCAACCTGATGCCTCATCCTTCGCTATCTCCTCTTCACAGGAGGTGTGAAAGCTCACGTGCTCCTGAGTAAAACATAGCAGTCTTCTTTCTCAATATTGTCCACTCCAAGTCTTAGACATTCTAAGTCAGGACTCAGAAAACTGTGAAACTTTCTAAAAATCCTTGTATCTCAAAAATCACTGTTGATTTCTTTTTCATTTTCCATCTAGTATATTTTCGGGGATTTCCTCTGTGATAATAATAGTCAGAAAATTCCTCTGCCTTAACGGAGAAGTTTGGCAATACCATGATATCAGCAGCTGATGCTTTAAAACCTGTGACCAAATTTCATGAGAGCTGGCAATGCTAGATTCTTGTTAAAGTCCCACCTTCCTGATGCTGTTTCTCTTCTCAGTCACAGCCCTGAAACTCCCACTCAAGTGACAGACTTACAGAAGAAAAATAGAATCAAATGGAAATATTAATTAATATTGATTTCATTGCTTGCTTATTACAGACTTACAGAAGAAAAATAGAATCAAATGAAAATATTAATTAATATTGATTTCATTGCTTGGTTATGTTTCTTTACTCCTCACCACATGATCAAAACTTTCAGAAAGCGATATTGATTCCTGCTAAAAAACACCCACCCTCTGGGTTTATCACCCTTTTCTCTGAGTATACACAAAATTTCATTAGGAGTCCTATCATTACAGAGGCTGTTTGCTTTGCTTCAAAGCCAGCTTACACCAATGAGAAGCAAATTGATTGAAAGCCATTATAGACAAGGACATGACTTATGGCTCAGAAAGACCCTGATCTGGAAATTGCTGGCATTTTGGGGACAAAGATCAAACTGGCTGGTGTAGGTTCCTTACACTGTCCCACTGCTATTCCCTGACAGGCATGTTGGAGGTAAACGAGGCAGACTGGCACAGAAAAACTTTCTTATGCCGTGTTCTTTTACATGTTGTGCAGGCTTATGTTTTCAGGGGATTTTTCCCTTTCTTATATTACGTAAAAATGCTGTGTAAAATAGCTAACATTGACATTAAAGGCCCCATCCTCCACCTAACTACACCGTTTTTCTGTCTGCATGTTGCTAGGGAAGTCAATGAATTTGTGACTGACTGCTTTGTATTTCCTTTACGGTTTGGATCTGTCCCTGCTGCAGTTACAATAACTGCAGTGGGTCTAATCTGATGTACACAAGCTGAGAAGTGGCCATATAGCTCTAAACTCAAGGGCTGTTTTGAGGACAAAACTAATTTTCAAAACATTTTTATAAACTCAAGGAAATCTTAATGTCTTTCTGTTATTACTTTAAAATAATAATCCCAAACTGACCTGGGAGCTATTACTCAGTGAGCACTGGCCCCTTAGAAGGTTTCAACTTGTCAAGTTTAGCCATTTTTTGAACGCACAAAGGAAGTCATTAAGGCACATCAGGCTGCTGCTTGCTATTAAACTCTGCAGAGAGTTCTGTGTAAAAATCAATGCTATAACACGGCTACAAGAATCTAAGAGGCAGGAAAAGCATTTCTTTACCCTCTGGTAACTCAGAAATGAGTTAATAGATTTTGTGAAACCTCAAGAAAAAAATATCACCTGTGAGTGAGGGGCCACATGTAAACCTCTATGACAAAATAATACAGCTCAGAAAGCTCTGAGCATGTGAAAATGGGATTATAATGGAACTGTCACTGTTGTAACCTCAACTCTATGTTTCCGTGCTGGAGAAATCTCACACATCTGCACATGTATGTATGCATGTGCTTATTTATTGTATCCCAAGGAACACCTTTTTTGCTGTATTGCCATGAAGGAACCTGGAGGGAAAATGCATTTTTAGTAAAGTATCATTTATATAGCTTTTGCCAGAAAAGTACTACAAGAATTTTCCAGATGAGTTCAGTCTCAGCATCAGTGGAAGTGTTTCTTAGATGGCTGGTGGGTTTTGCTTGTGTGAAAACTGCACTAAAAAATGCAACACAGTTTGATACTAGTTGAAGACTTCTGTAAAAAAAAATGTTTTGATGGGATAAACTAGTCTAAATTATATTAGAAAGCTTTATTACAAGCATGCAGTACATAAACCAGGCAAAGTCCTTTGTCTGGCTCTGAAGCCAGTTGCCATGGAATGGCTTAAATTCAAACTGTCCAGTTCTCTTCCCCCAGAAAGAAAAATGGTGGCATTCAGTTAAATTTTTTGCATGAATCTCAATCAATTTTTGATGATAGTATGTTGAATCATCTTTTTAATTTATTATTTTTCTTTGATTCTTACACTAAACCAAAATTTTACTGAGCTGTATTAAATTTGTTATCATAAGGTCATTTGGGTTGGAAGGGACCTCAGGAAATCACTTTATCCAACTTACTACCCAGAGGAATTGCATTTTAGATAGTAGAAAAGCTAAAATGAAGCAAGCCAAACGTTTCCATAAGACCAAAGAAGAACCTACTCAGGATGTTTCATGGCCTATCCCAGCCATTCTGCTCAAGAAAATACTAGTGTCTCACCAACTCTTCTTACGAGTTTTAAAAATGTAGACTGTATGCTTTCATTGAAAAGCGGGTACCCATCTGTTTTTCCATTTTAAAACACATGGAAGTATCATGCAGGGTTGACCCATCCTAGGAGCATGTCCCTACATGGTGGCTGCAGGGCTGTGCTGGGTCATGGCCTGCCATTGCAGCTAAGCCCAGAAAAGACTTTTTATTTAAGAAAGAGCATGAAGGTGAACTCCATATCAGGGCTCAGGGCAGGCAGGGCATAGGACCAAAATAGCCAGTTTTGGTCCAGGTGGAGGCAAGTTTTGCCCGAAGCTTACCAAAGCTGCAGATGTCTGACAGTTTCCACCCTGTCCTGGGGGGCCACCACTGTGCATCTGTCCAACTCCATGGGTGGCGTGTGGCCATCGCCACAGCCAAACCTTACAGAGTATCCAGGCCCTAGACTGAGATGTGGAGAAAAGGATCAAAAATAGGCTTTCTCTAAAGGACCATTTCAAGCACATGCAATGAAAAAGCTCTTAACAAGCGAGTTGTTAGAGCCTGATTTAGTGCGTTTGGTCTGCATCAGCTGCGGTGAGGGGGCAGATTGTAGACTATTTCTCCAGCACGGCACTGAGGAAGGAGGCTCCTACACTCTCATTATAGCAGGGGAAAATCCACTTTTCTTGCATGGATAATTTGGAAGTTATGAATCAGCCTGTTGTTTTTATTTCAGTGGAATACAGACAAGAGTTGTGTAAAATGAGGCTGCTGCCTGTCTGTCAGGCAGCTGTAGATTTTTACCCTGCAGCCTCTTTTAATGTGCATTCTTGGCAAATTCTGTAGAGAAGCAGTCACAACTGTGCACTCAGACGTTAGAACAGATCTCATACCCTAGTCATTGAGCTGGAGACTTCACTCGTGCATCACCCTGTATTTGACGCAGCCATTAAGCGTCCTGACCCAGTAACCAGAAAACTGAATTCATGTCTAAGTTAAAAAGCATCGTAAAAATATGCTCTCAAATCACCTGATTTTGAAGAGAGATTAATATTTTCTTGCAGTATATCTACTTTTCTCCGGTGTTAAACAGACCATTTGCTGTCTGCTGGGTTTTAGGGTTTTTTTTAAGTAGGTGTTAAAGGCTATTCCAGCCTAGCTCTACAGGGTTTTAAAGCATGAGAGACTGTTATCTGCAGAAAAATGCCCAACTCTCTCAAATAATTAGCAATTATCTGTCAAAAAGCTTCTGAACCGACCACAGTAAGAAAAACACTTTTCATCTTCAGCTTTTTTTGTTTTTTCCCTCTCCTCTTTGCCTCCCTCCCATCTTTCCCCTAATGTTTTCTGAGCAGTCTTTGCCAAAGGAAACACTGATGAAAGTAGCTTTCAGTGGCTGAGCAGTTCCCTCCGTCACCTCCTCCCTGTCCACCCCCTAGATTGCAGCAGACATCTGCCTTTGTACACACCATGTCAGAGTCCAGCAGAGACATTTTATGTTCATTGTTTCTCCAAAATAAATAGAAGCAGCACAGGCGATGCAAACTGGCTATAGACATCCCATTGCTAATAATGGAGCTATGCTGGTAATTGCTAATAATGATGCAGTGTTTCAGCATGGGAACACCATTCTAGCTGTAAAGTGGATCTGGCCTGAATGAAGTGACGCAGATGGCAATGTTATTGCATATTTCTTTGTAGTGGAAGTTCAAATTTTACTGGGGGAAAAAAAGAAAAACAACAACAGCAACCCAAACCATTCCTGCATTTCCTTCCAGTTATTTCTTTAATAATAGTAGCACTGGCGTGCTTGATCTGTGAGCTGTGTCGGTGCCACCTAAAGGACTTGAAGAGGAGTCTGCAAAGTGAGGAAAAGTAATTGTTTCCACTTAGCAAAGGAAGCACTTACATGCTGTCTGACAGAACTGCAATTGCCTCCCTTGGCAAGGGTGACCCATTTTGATCACATGCAACAACCAAACAACAAACAGCCAATTTGCAGTAAATTCGGACTTTAAATAACTCCGTAGCCACTATCCAAAAGACTGGTTCTGGAGTCCTCTCTCATGAACCAGATCTCCCACATCTGCACCTCCATTGTCCGAGGGATCCTCATGTCCTTTTTGCAGGCTACAAACAGCAGGAACACATGCTTTGTGGGCCAGCTCCTGGGTTTCAGCTTCCTTTGATGCGCAAGAAGTATGTGCTCCTCTGGGAGTGCCCAGTGCCCTCTGTGCAACCACTTCAGCACCCTGGTGAGCCAAAACCAGGGGAAGCACACACTGCTACTTTGGCCTGACTGCAACATGTTTCCTATGAAAGGTGTTTGTAAAGCTGTGGCAGCATGTCAAAAGATAAGAGGGGCAGGAATTGGGTGTATTTGCCAAGTGCCTGCCTTTGTTGACTCTATCTGCAGGAGCAGCTACCCTCACTTTTGAACTCTGAATGTGCTACATGTTCATCCATAAAAATCACTAGCTCACCCAGACCTACAGTGTCGGGGCCAGAGTTGTCCTTCCTGCGAGATTAGGTCACAGCATTAGATCAAAGTCCTATTATGCCACTTTACACCACATGGATGCGAAAACCAGCCAAGACTTAAGTCCCAGGCACAGGTGTTAAACTGTATGATGCACACACAAAGGTTAGAGCCAGAAGCCAAATTTACAAGCTAAATTTCGTCTTTTTCCCCAACGTTACACCTTTCTCATCCAGCCTTGTGGCTGCTTTTCCAATTTAAATTTCAGAAGATCTCTGCTAATGTCTCAAACTTTCCTGCCTGTCTTTCCTTTGCAATGTTCTCTTTTCATCTGGCAATTCAAAACTGAGCTTAATAATGCTCTTTTAAACAGTTGAGCCAGAGTGATCCACCAGAGAGGTTTCTTCCTGACAAAAGAAACGGTGCGCAGTATTGATTACCATGTGGAGGGAACATGTAGCAGAAAGCAGTGTTGGCACGCATGTAGGAAATAAACACAGTGCAGAGTTGCCGTGTAGCTGGAAGTGCAAGGCCTGAGCAGGAGTGATAAGCAAGTGTCATTTAGAAATGAGTATGGGAAAAATGGTGAGAAGATGCAGAAAGAGTACCTAATTTCACCCAATTAATCCCTCCAAAAGCTGTATATCTCCTCTAAACTGGATGCCTGGGCTTCTCCTGTGGCTTATGGGGAGGAGATACTTCCAGCAAAAACACATCCTACCTTAAGACTGATCACCAGGATAAATCATTCTTTCAAGGTGCCTTTATCTCTCTTCCCAGATGAGCAAGGAATAACTAGCTCAGAGTATCTGTCTGGGTTTTAGGCAACTACTGTAAGATGAAATAAATTCCACCCGAAGTCCTCATAAATGGCTGCCCAAAGTGGAAAGGAAAGCTGGCAGATTTAAATAGCTGCAGAAGCTCCTTTCTGTCATGGTGAACACAGAGCTGATTGCCAGGGTTGCTAAAGTATTGCCCATGTCAATGAGGTTAAAAAATCTTGCAACTGTTTGGAAATAGTTTGCCATGTCACAGGCTTGATGCACAACAAGTGGTATGATTTGTTTACAAGTGAAAATGAAAATAGAAAATGAGTGCAAGACCTTTGAATTCTGCTCATATAGAAGTAAACATTTTTTTCAAGATCTGAAACTGTTGTCTTAAGATTTATCACATGTTGATGTACTTACAGTGTAAAATTGTGTTTGCTTGGCAGTGTTACCTGGAGCTTCTGTGGCTTGGCTTTTGAGTCTCAGTGGGGCAGGCTGACAGACCTGTGCTCACTTGTCTGTGGCATTCAGAGTCGCTCCTGCAGAGCACATGCACCACAGGAGCACACTGGTGAGCAGTTAGAGATCTTCTCTAGCAAAGAAGATACTCAATAAGATGTAAGAATATGAGCAGCATCCCTAAAGTGAAAAGGAATGGAAAGGAAAATATCAGAGTTTAAGTGCACACGACATAGACTGCCTAATTCAGCAAATGCAATTCATTCACTTGAGCTCCCTCATTCTTCTCTCAGCACACACTCAGCCCTGTTTAACATATGCTGGAACCTTGCTTAATTTAATGTAGACAACAGGTACTTACAATTAGGCACATGCTTAGTAATGTGACTGAATTAAGGCCCAAATATTCCTGCTTCAACACATGTACAAGATTGTTTCTATAAAGATGAAGCATTGCATGCTAGGATTTGTAATCACTGCAGACCACACCACATGGATGATGAGATACTACGAAATGCTTCTGTTCCGAAGACTGTTCACATGCACCCATTTAGGTCTGAGCTCAAATTTTTTTCTTAATCGGGGTCAAGGCAATGACTATGTCTTAGGCCAAGCTATGAAGCCCAAATCCCGAAGTTCCTGTTGCTGCAAAACTCCCATAGACTTCAAACTTGTGAATCAGATGCAGTTCATAAACTCCTGGCAGATTGTCAAAGCAGTGTCCTTAAGTTCCTGATGTTTTGCTAAATTGTAGTTAGTAGTTCTGTAGTTTAAAATTCAGGAAAAATAGAGGACACTGAATTTTCACTTACAATCTGATTTGTTGCCTCTACTTATGTAACTAAAATAGACTTAAGCAGTAATAAGTTAAGCGGTAATGACGCCAGCGGGTTTTTTTGCTGAGACTTTAACCAAGCCAAGAGCACAATGCTAATATGGGGTCATTTCTCTTTTACCTTAAATAATATTTTTATTGAGTAAGAAACGGATGCCAGAATAGCCTTTTGATCAGCTAAAAACAACAATGCTTCTAAGGGAATCTTTCCTGTTTATTGTATGCTGTTGCATTTGAAAAGTGCTTGCCTACAGTAGAGCTAGACTCCTTAGCATACAAGAAACAGGACAAAACAGGATGAGGCCAAAATGGGAACTGTATAACACAGGAACTTGGAAAGGCAGGAAGTAACAAAAGAAGTAGAAATTCTTGATTAAAAGTATAATTGTACCAGCTTGTGCAAGAGGATAATGACTTTCAAATGTCAGCCTTTGTGCCTGTTGATAATGATAAAGCTATTAAACCATATGTACTCTTCTTAATTCCATTTCTCATGGCAAGTCATTTAGGATCCACAACTATTCTGTCCAATAAAATCTAAAGTATTTCTTCAGCAGTATATTCAAACAGTAGATAAAAAGGAGTGCTAACTAGAGTGGTGGCAGCAGGACAGCTGCACAGCATTTTAAAATGTATCAGAGATTCTGTTATAAGCCCCTATGTTCAAGGTTTTCAATGTCAGCCATAAAAATTCATTCCCAGGATAAAAGTCAGTCAAAGAGTGAATATTTAAAACTGATTTGTTAAAATAAAAAGACATAGTTTTTGTAGTTCGGAAATTCTATGTGTAAAAAGGAATAAGGTATTAAAACATTTTTTGCAGATCTGCAACTGAAAAGTAAATTTTTTTCAAAAATTAACTCACTAAGGAATTAACTCTTATATCAGTCAACGGCTGTACTCTTTCAGAAAATTAGTTATACCAGAGACAGTCACAAACATGTTAGCAAGTTTTAAAATTGCGGCTGCACAGTTGAGCTTGGTCCAGCTCTGTGCTGCTAGTGGAAAACCCCAAGTTGCTTCACTGGTAATTAAATCAAATGCTAACTGAAGTTAGAGTCTGGAAGAAAAAGTAAGAACTTAGTTTGGCAATCACAACACTTGGTAAAATGTTCTCCTAGAATGTCAGGAAAGTTGCTTCCAAAGGCAGGAAGACAAACATTGTGCTGGTGTCACCATGGGTGCTTTAACCTTTCTCAGCATTTCGGTCAGAGTGTCAGTGCTTCTGATCCCAGGCCGTGGGATGGTGTCGCTTCCATACTGAAGCTGGTAATAACGTGTTTTATAATTATAGGCACATGCCAACAGAAAAGCTATAGCATAAATTGCCATTACCAGATGGTTCAATGTTTCGAGGGTGAAGATGTTAGCAGAGAATTCTACAGCAGCTTCCGCAAGTCCTACCCAACAAGTGATATTTATGGGCTGTTTACAAGATTTTCACATATGGTATTCTAAAGAGGTTTGTAACTTTTATACTCTGCCATCCAGTTTATTTATTTTACAAAAATCCCACTCCAAAGGTCAGCTCTGTTCTGTCTGTCTCAACAACTCCAGGCCTAGGGAAAAATACTGAACATGATCTCAACGTGGAATAGTTAAACAAATGTGTTTTTAAACATGATAGAGACAGTTTTGTGTCTTGTTCTCATATATCTTAGACCCTTGTATCTTGACTTTAGGCATCATTTAAATGAGAGCACTGTTTAACTCCTCTTTCACATTCAAATGATATATTTGTGTTCCTTTGTGTGGAAATGTCTGTATATTTTCAACAGTGCTTAGTCGTGTGAAAGCAAACAGGAACAAACCAAGGCTACAAAGATTATGTCAAAGTGGGCGAATAATACTGAAGTGATCATGATGCATCTATTCTTTTCAAAATCTTCAGAAGAAACCCTCCTTTTCTTTTCCAGCTTCCAAGCAGTTCAAGGAAACTCATTTCAAACCCTTCCAGCCTGACACTCTGCTCTTGGCGTTGGGTCCCTGAGCCTCCTCCTCTGCTCCATCTGATTCAGGCATGGAGACCAAAGCCAATACTGAATTCCCTTCTTACTTGAGAGCAAAACATAAAATACCTTCTCTTTTTCTCACCCCATCTTATCCGTATACCTGAGCAGATCTCATGCTAAGTAAAGAATTGCAGGTGAAAGTCAGGTAATCCGAATGCCACTGCTCTCAGTTGGTCGATTCATTTTTGCGGCTGCAAAACATGCTTAAACACAGAGAAGCCACAGATTAGCTTTTTCATTTGTATCCTAAACACCATTGTAGTTGGGAGGTACTAGCTCGCAGTGCCGTAGAAGACTGGTGGTAAAATTTCAACAATCAATTGAGTACTTGAATCTGTTATTCCCAAAATAACTACAGGGTAGCTATTACTCATACAATGTCTGATTTGTTATATATGTGTATAATCAATTGCAAATTTTGTGCTTTTCAAACATCTGCTGTAGTTTATTGTGAGTCTATTAGAGGGTATTTAATATCCAGTAAGAAATATTGTGTAAGAAATCCATCACCTCTTTTCTGGCAGGAGGGCCTTGTACTTCAAAAAGAGGCTGCCTGTCTTCTTTGTTGTATCAGCCCTCTGGATTTGAGGATCTGAGGCTTTCTGCTGAACCATCATGAAAATACCTTAATGATATTTTCATGTCTGCCATAATAAGACTCTTTTCTGACCAAGAGGACAAAGCAGCTATACAGTATGCAAACAGGGCACAGCTGTAAAACAGGCATTAGTTCAAAGTAGTGAAATAGTGCTGTTAGAAAAATGACAAAATCCATGTTTTCAAGTCAAAATCAAAAAATTGTTATTTTCATCAGCTGGTAACATCACAAACACTGGGGTTTTTTAAGAATACTACCCAGGAATATAGATTCTCTTTGCTCTTAGGAGTCCGAAGTACAGACTTTGGAAGCAGGATATGCGTTGCTTGTAGGATGCACGGGGAGCTTTATGTTTTCTGGTATTTTGCAAGTTTTGTCAAACCACCACAATTTATGAATTCTACATTCTTCGCTGGAGGAAGAGCACTTGAAACCGCATTTCAGCTGCAAAGTATAAAAGCAGCTATTAAATATACCTACTGCTACATGTTCATAGGTGGACTAAGGAGGACTTGCCTTGGGCTAGGCCTCAGCAGGTTAAATTGCATCCACTTAAACTAATAGAACCATGTCCGTTTTCAACTTTGGCAGAGCTGCCACAGCAGGACAGGACACCATGCAGGTCCTGCAAGCAGGACCAGGAAAGCTTTCTAAGATGGACTTGAATGTGTTTTCAAATTGCAGATTTCAAATTACTTTTTAAGAGCTGAGATTCTTCAATCAGTAACATCTGTTCTCCCAAAAATATTTGGTTCCACTGGCAGAACCTGCATATTGCCCTGCTATGCTGCTGCCAAAGTCTCTAGAGTTTCAAAAAATTCCAGAGAGGAGAGTGAGACTGCAGAGCATAGGTTTTATGGGTTCCCTGTTGGGTGAGGTGTCTGACACAGTCCTGTGCACAGCACGGCTGCTGCACGGCTCCCTTGGAGCTCCTGGGCCCAGCTAGGAGTGTGGCAGGCTATCACAGATGCGTTTTTCCCTTTTCTTCCTAGCCAGGAAAAAGTTCTATTATCTCTGTGAGAATTCAACTTATGCAGAGACCGTGGGATCAAGACCACGACTTACACCGTTACACCTAATTAACCCTGGGAATTTGTTTCCACAGCACAGAACCAGGCCAAGAACATAGGTAGCTTTATGAAAGAAAATGAAGGATTTGCAATGAAGACATGGAATATCCACAATTACATTTCCTATGATACAAAATAATTAAGGGGTATAAGCCATAATGGTTCATGGCACAATCTGAGTTCTAACAGATGGGGATATGTTGAAATTTACCCATGGGAAAGTGATTTTATAATTGTAGAGGTGGGTGTATTCCATTTACTTCTGTATTTATTTTAGCTGTGTATTTATATTTGTATAAACATTAAGGAAAAGCATCAATCTATAACCTCTGGGTATTTTTACCATTTCTTTAAAATACAGAAGTAATTGCTGCATACTTCTTAAGGAATAAAAGAGGAGAAAAAAATTAAACTCCTCATTTTTCCCCACCCACACATTTCTCTTCACTTCATATATCCCAGCCCTCAGATTGCTCCTCCCTGTGCAAAAGCCTGGGAAAGATTCACAAGCACATGTGAAAAATGATAGTTTCACATGGCTGTAGTAGGTTCACATCCTTATTATGTAAATGAGTGGTTTTTGTTTGGGCGTCTCTTTTGTGGTTTTTGCGCAGATGGTTAAATACTTAAACACGGTGGGCCAAATCGTTCCTACTGGAATTTCACTGGCTTTGGCTAAACTACACCAGGAATCAAAATAGGCTGTGGAATCAGAATCTACTTTTGCATATAACGAAGTAGCCAAATGGGTAATGGGATTGCTGAGCAAGTAGCAGAAGCGAAGCAGCAACCATGAGCACATTTCCCTTTGCCTGTTCAGTAATTAGTGAAGTACCTGGTGAACGACAGATCTAAGAAACCTCGTTTTGCTCCTGTGATCTGCACTTCCTCCAGACAGGTAAGTGCAGAGCCCTGTATGCTGGAGACTGATTAATTAGCCAAAGCCAGTTGTAAAATCTTTAGGAAACAAGTGGTGTCTGTTTTCTTTTGCACAGGATGCCAAGAGATGTATTTAAAGTGTGAGAGTCAAAGGTCAGTTTGACATCACGTAGTCTAAGAAAGAGCCCTCTCTTGGATCCCTGTTTCATGTTAGAAATACTGTCTGCGAGCCATGGAGCTATTGCGCTTGCTAAGAGAAGGAGTGGGATTAATCTGCAGCAAGGAGAATTTAGGTTAAATATTATGAAAAATGTTGTAACTGTGAGATCACTTAAGCAAAGTAGCAGGCTGTCAAGGGAGACCGTCAAGGCTAGAAGTGACACTTTTCTATCAGGGCTGGTTTGGAGAATAATTAGTAAGCATTTCTCTTTGAACAAGGGGAGGGGCACCAGGCACCAGGCTCTGCCAAACCAAATGAGCCCACGAAGCTCACAGACACACTGTGAGTTAATGCCTAGGTACAGATAAAATGGAGCTCTCTGAAAGGACTTTTCCAGCCGCTTCTCAGCTTGTGTTGCATATTCTAAATGTAAATTGAATGCAAATACTCTGAGCTGTTCGCCACAAAGCAATTTACAATCTCCTACACTAAATCTGACCCACTGTAAATTTAAGGGGTCATAGTGATGGTTCATATAATTCTTTCAAAACTAATTGGGTTACAACGGCAAAAAAGTCTACTCCAATCTCTGTGATTTCTTATGCCTGTTTCATATTTATTTTCAGAGATTTCTTGTTATGATTTAATATTTCTAAGTTTTCAACCAATCTCTTCCACTATCAAAGTTAATGAATGTGTTAACATTGCATTCAGTGAGAAAATGCATAAGCTAGATGTGTAGCTCAAGTTCTAAATATTCTGCTAAGGATTTTATCTTCAGATTGTTCAGGCTTATCCGCTTGCACTGAACCAGCGATAATAAGGTATCTTTCTTTCTATCTTTGCTCTGGAAAGATAAAATTTGTCATTTCATAGCATTATATCCAAGTGCAGCAAATTGCAAAACAAATGCATTACCTCTACATTATTTTGGGGGTGCAGTGTGTGTTAAATTAACTTGCAAAATCAGATTACAGGATGTTAAATCTCAGTCCCTAATTTGTGCCAACAAAATTGGCAAATCACCTTAACAAAGGGCCAAAGAATTATTGCCTCGATAATAACTCAAAATTTAAACTTGGCAGCTTTATAGATTGGCCCGTGTCTAAAAAGCTGGAGTGAAGGTTGTTCTCCACCATCCTCAGTGGAGTGCTGCTTCATAAAAGCAGGCATTCATTTTACCCACTAACAGGGGTTTTGGCAAAGTAAAGAGGGGCATAAGCAACCTGAAATTTAATGCATAGCTTTCCATCTACTGCACCCTACAGAGCCTCAACCCAGGGAACCAGAAGAAAGAGATCAAAAGGCTTTAAAAATGTCAGGCAACAGGATCTCATTTAAATTATTAGGTGAGATGGCCTCTTGTTTTTAACAATAGCTAAACATATCACGTAGCCTGTTTTCTTCTCTCCATTTACGCTGTTTTTGACAGGCCGGTGCAAATTGCATGTAGATATTGTATTTCTGCTTTCCAGTATCACTGTGGACAACATTTGAAAACAAGTTTTTGTAGAACAGTGTAATATTCAAAGGTATTTGAATCATGTAGAAGCTGGAGGATTTGTAACAGGTTCTTAGCCAGTATTGACTGAAATAAACTAATTTGATGAAAAAACAGAAACTCGCCTTAGGTGAGGCTGATAAGCACTTAGTGAATGTGAGAAGGCTTATCTATAATTCTGTTAAGTGATTCAACTTTAAGAATTGCACATTTCTAATTCATATATATATGCTAAAAGCTTTTTTTTCCCAACAACTGAAATCATTAAAACCATAGAATAAGAGATTTTTTCTTGTTATTTATGTTGGCTTTATTGTAGAAAGATAGATACTGTCCCAACCTGATGTCATACCACAGAACAGTAAAATCTTTCCCCCAAGCCCTACGTGCAACCTCCATGCTGCCAAACATTTGTGCATGAGGTAGTCTCACTGGTGTCAGTAAAAGTAAGGCTGCACAATCTAATTCTTAAAATACATACGTACCAATTCTTGAGGCTGTCATTTCTATCTCAGATTTTATAAGGTGAAGCATATGGCTGAATATTAAACTTCTAGCTTACTGAGTAATTCATGCTTCTAAATTATATGAGTAGTGGATAGTACTGATTTAATAAAGCACCAATCAGCCAAGACTTCAAATGAAAGAAATACAAATAGAAGGTCATCAATACACACATGATTAATGATCACACTCAAAAGCATGCCTCCTAATCATGGATTTGCACATCTGTGTGTGTGACAGGTGGGCTGAAATGAGGGAAAAGATGTCAGCACCATTTCATCTTCCTTACTTATGCTAATGCCTTCAGTATTCTTTTACAGAATAGCATAGATGTTGCAGATTAAGGGAAACAGGATGGACTATTTTTAGGATTCAATTCATGTGAAACCATTTTAACTTACCTTATTTTCTTCTCTACTGATTTCCTTCTCACAAAAGCGTGTTGGCTTATGGTAGATGGCCAGGGGCCTGCAAAATTAAAGTGAATGGTACTTGCATTGTTAAGGATTAAAAGCATCAGGAGATGAAACGTGTGTTAGAGAAGAGCAAGCCTAAGTTCTGGGTGGGAAGAGCGCTGGTCATACTGGATGAAAGGCATTTCACATTCAGAATGACTTGCCATAGTGACGTGTTCGCTAATGTGCTCGCTTCCTCTCATGTTGCTCCAGGTATATAAGACAGTTCCTACATGGCAAACAGAGGCAGAGTCATTTATAATGTGACAGGCTCATGCTAAGGCTGGCGGGGAATATCGTTAACCTCACAAGTCTTGATGTAACTGAAGAGTCTCGAAATCTGTATGGGAGACAAGTCTGAAAATTAGCAGGCTCATTAATCAAATCACAATGTTTTGACAACTTCATGGTGTGTATGTAATCTATCATGTATACGATTTAACTAAGGCTTTCATGCAGCAAGAGATTTTTTGCAAGAACTTTATGGGAAAAGGCTCCGCCCTACAGCACACCTACTGGATTGTATGCTGATTATCAAAGGGTGAAAAAGCATAATCAGCTGACATTCGAATAGAAAATACTGCCAGGATTATGAAGGAGGTAGCACATCTCTTTGTTTCCTATTATGTTTTACTGACTGAAGTATTATCGCCGTCATCACTTCTGTAGAAATCTGGGGGAAAGGTGACCAAGATCTCACATCTGACCTCAGGTACAGGAGATACTCCTCTTCAAAGAAGAAATTCTTTGAATTCATTTGCACAATGCGTTTAGTAAAGAGTGAAACAAGTTTGGGTAACCTGTTGGGGCACCGTACCCATGACACAACAGAGTGTATCCCTCAGATAACCAGTTCTCCAAAGCTGCAGAATGCTCTGTGCAGGGTAATTCAGAGTAGCTCTGGGTCCCTCAGATGTCAGACAATCATTTTCTGCTTAAAAACAGACTCTGTCCCAAATTCTTTGTTTTTCAGGCTCCTTGTAAGCACCCATCTTAAGGAGCTTAGGGATAGATGATCACCTCTTCCCACACCTAGGGATTTATGCAGACAGCTTATAAATACTTTTTGAGTATTAATTGTGTAAATCACTGCACATCTAGACAAGACTACATTCATGAGTATTTCTGGGCTATAAAGAAGTGTGATTGCTTGTTATAATGTGCTTAGTTGAACGAGGCTTAATGTAGTGGCAAGAGTAGCAAAATGCTGTATTTCACTATGAGCATTTTGAAGTGGAGGCTCAGAAAAAAATACATGGTATTCTAAGTCTCTTTGTCCTTCTTGTTCATTGTCCATCTGCAAAGGTAAAAATTCTAAATCCAAGCTAAAAAGGGTTAGGAGAAAGAATGCAGAGCTGTTAACTAAAGATATCTATTTACAAAAGACATATTGAATCACAAAGTTAACAACTGTGTCACTAGTATTGAAGCTATCTCAGTTCATCCAATGCCTTCAAACTCTTTCAGAGAAACATCAATATTTGATTTTCCAGACTGGGAAACTGAGGCACAAGGAAGTTAGTTGACACTTGGCTTCAGTGAACAGCAATGGCACAGGAACAGAGCCTGTGTTTTCAGCCTTCCAGTCTGTCTCAGCCCACTTTCTTCCATCATCTCCCATGTCCCTAAACAACCTAAGTAAGCCCCATTGTACTGAGGGCCATTTAGGCTCACATTTGCATTTGAAGCATGAAATCTCAACTGTCTCTCTAATCTCACAATTATGGCCCTGTTAGCTACTCAGTACAGAGCTGTAATGACGCAGAAAGTTTACAGGTGACTAAACAGGCAACTCCATGGCAGCCCAGTTCCCTTCCAGCGCTCCTGCCCTCCCAGCCAGCGGCTCTCACAAAAGCAGAATGACTCCCAGCTTCCAATCTGCTATATGTTGGACATCTGCATCCGTGCTGCAGTCAGAGACGTGACTGCTGCATCCGTAATGGTGCCAAATCCTTATCCTGTTAGTGGCAAAGCTGTGGTGGCATAGCGCTTATTGTCCCCAGTGGGGACATTCAGCTCTGAGCAGAGCCTAAGACATTATTAGTACCTCAGCCAGTTAAATAAAAATAGTTCAGACATGTGTCCCTGCATTGTAATCACATCTCAATATGCAAGAATAGCAATTTTTGGTAGAGTTTATCACTGCTCTGAGCAGCACTGTTAACAAGCAATACTGTGAGCATAATGCTGCATAGGAACCTTACTCAGGTTCTTTCCAGCTGATATATCCTTTTGCTGCTGGCATGAGAGGCTCTTTCATGATCTTTATCCCTATGGGGAAAAAAAGACAACCCTTCATCAGTTTCTCTCTTACCCTTCTGCAAATTCTGATTTTTGTGAATTCCCCTGTGGAATTTTCACAGGGGAAAGGGAAAAAAAGTTTGAAATACTTCTTAAAGCTGTTTGGCTGGTGGGGTTTCTACACTAGACATGTGGCAATCAGGCAAGGGCAAAGGGAACTTTATGGTATCTGTTTGGGGAGAAATGTGCAGTAATTAAGGAAAAGCTGAAATATGGGATGTTATATGCCAAATAGGTGAAAATTCAATTAACTCGAGTTGTTTCAGGAATCTGTTCATCTCAACATGCGTTGGTACTGTGGTCAGGCAGGATTTTGCCTCTCCAGTAGTCTCTTGACATCCCTTTGTTCAGAGAGAGAAAGAAGGACTGACTTTACAGCACCCGGGAGACCAAATTCAAGTTAAAGCTAATGAGGAATGTGTACATTTAATTTGTTAAAGGGGTTTTCTGCATGTTTCAGGAAAGAGGGGGATTATTACTATTCCACTCCTGTAATAAAAAAACAGGATCCTGTATCTTGGAAATGTTTACAATGTAACAAAATGAGGTTATGTTACGCTGTAAAATTTTAAAGGGGACTATGTGCTGACACCTAGGCCCAGTGGCATGAAACATGTGAGCTGCTCAGACAGGAAGGGCTTGTATTTCAAAATTTTGAAAATAATGTTTCAGTTTGAGAAAAACAAGTTCCTTGCACAAAAACAGTTTGAGAGTCCTCCAACTGCAGATTCTCCCATCTACCAACTGGTTTTTTTCAGAGTAGGGGATGAACACAATGCATGTGTCACCTGGCTCAAAGCTGGGCATGATGTTGGTTATTTGGGTATCTAACTTAGCACTGAGAGGGCAGAACTGCAGGTTTCCCTTTCACTAACATGCTAGTTACATGCTACAGTGTCTGGCTGTACCATGGGCAGAGGGAGGGCAGCTCCGGATGTGCAGCTTGTGACCTGCTGTGCACCCCAGCAGCCGCACCACCTCAGACACAGAACAGGGAGGGTTTGCCGCAGGAGGACGGAGGCTGCGCTGCCAAAAGGAGTCCCTGATTCCTTCTGTGCAAGCCAGACATCTCTGTAAGCCAGCTCAGGGAGCTCGAAGTGAGGAAAGGGATGGGGCATTATCTCATTTCCTTCCTAGACTTCCTACTACAGTTTTGGGCAATTTATACCTTTAAGAATGCATAAGGCAAACAAACCTTGTTCTCCCTAGTGTGTGAAAGCCTGTCTTTTGCATTATTAAACCGCAAAGGAAAGCATGGTTTTATCTCGCTCAGATTCTCTGCACGTACAAAAGAATCCGGCCCAAATATATTTCACAGCTTGTCTGTCTGGGTTAGTGTGCTGCTTGCCATGAGTGAAGGAGAGGAAAGAATCAATGCTTAATACCACAGAGTCTTATAGAGATTGTTCCTGTACGCTTATCGCTACTAAATAGACAAAGAAAAGTAAAAGCATTAATGGATACCTGACTAGAAGTGTAAAAGAAAAAAAAGCCATCAAATCAGGATTTTATCCATTTAATTGTGGAGTAGGCGTATCCATCAGCTATTTAATGGTTTATTGCCTTTCAAGGTTTATTTATTGTAATTGATTAATGAAGACTTAGAGCACCACTCTCTTACCGGCAACAAAAGGAAAGATGTTGCAATACCATTTATGTTTGCAATTTATGAGTTGCTACAGGTCCCCTCAATATGCCAGGTAATACATTCTTATAGCTCCAAATCACACTGGCCATTTCCCTGAATAGAAAGCAAGGGCAGAAGCCTGAGCTGTGAAATGCAGGAGACAAATCAACACCATTATCCCATGCTCTCTTGGACCGAGTCACACCCCTTTATGAAGACTCGGTTTTTCTGGATCACAGCTGTCAAAGCAGCCAAGACCAGGATGGGAGTAAGCAGTTCTAGGAGAACATTACTGCTGACCTCAAAAGCAGCAAGTCCTGTGTGTGTTAGTCCTGACTTAGGTTTTGTGCTGACCTTTTTCCAAAGGCAGGGGTCACCTCAGAGCCATGTGGCTCCAAACAAGATTTAACCTTCACTGAGTATAGGTCCAAATGCTCAGCAGATTTAAGAGAGTGTATCACGAGAAGTTGCGCTGATCAGGGAGGGAAAGGAGGTGGAAAGAAGACTGACTCAGTCCCATCTAATGAATACTTCCTTGACATTTGCACAGCTTCTGCTGTGGATGTGAGCTGGCGCACATGGATGCAGTATGGTCCCAATTACTGAAGCCCATGAGCTGCGTATGTGTTTGTGTTGTGTGCATGTTCATTACCCTGCTTGCATTCACAAGTAAGTATTTAGTACCAGAAGAAAACTGTGCAACACCCTTTAGCAGACGCTCTTGAATTATGGCAGGTTTTCCACTTAGTTTCCCAGTTTCAAATAGTGTAGGCCGATGCATTTCCGATGCAACTCCTCTAAACTCTGTAAATTTGTAGCGGGGATGATGCTGATCTGCTATGCACATTTTCCTTCCTGTAAGTCATTATCACATGCCTCTCTTTCTAAGAAAGACATTTTTATGAGAGGTGGATCACTGGAGTGGGGGTTTTTTTGTATGGCTGGTTTGCCCCATGTTCCAGCTATAACAATGAAGTTTCACTAGGCGCTGGGTCATATGGCTGACCTCAGCTAACAAGCTGTTCCTGTTTTTAGGCTACTGGGAATGTTTATTGGCCACTGTTTTCCTCCATTCTAAACACATAGTTATTTCTCAAGACCCATATAAATCATAAGGTCACAAAACTCATAAAAACTGTGACATTCTCTGTGATATAGGATACAAATGAACTAACTTCAGGCTTAGCAGCTTTAAATATCTATGGTATATTTATCATAATATAAATACATTCACTGAAGTTCTATATACTTTTTAGTTCAAGGATACACACAATAAAATGGTAATAAATTTGTTCAGTGAGACAAACTTTTATATACTGATGTTTCAGATTGGTGCAGTTTAACTGTGAGCTCTATTACAAGAACAACGTACTGTAACTCTGTACGAAACTGAGTTTAAGAGCAATAGCAATCTACTTGCAGTAGAAGTTAAGTGTTCATGTACTTTATGAAAAATTGATTACGAGGTTGCTGTTGAATTTCCTAATGTAGATTTCAAGAGAAGAATCTCATGGAGAGGTCTGTACTAACATGCTGGATCGACACACTCATGTGCAAAACCTAACTATATCTAAAAAGGAACACACTAAGTTATTCATAGGAGCTTTGTTCATAATGTCTGTACCTGATTTGGACAAGAAATTAATAGAAAAAGATTCGTAGCAATTACTATAGTTAAATTTGCATAGAGGTTCTACTCTTTTTCCCTGTTCTCATTTGCTTTAGTTGTTTGGAAATGCACTTCTTCCAAGCTGAAATTTTCCCAGGCTGCTCCTCTGCTTGAAAATGAACTTTGGAAAGAGACCACTAAACTTATTCAGGTCTTTTTTTGTACAAAGAATATAAAAAATATACACAGAGAAACAAGCACACATACGTGCACACACATGATCCTGTTGCAAAACAGAAGAACTGCAGGACTTTTTCAGGCAGCTCCTCAGTCACGCCTACTAAGACCAGAAGGCTGAAATTTGAAAGCAACATCCATGAGTAAATGTTCCTTGCGCTGCCCTTGTGAAATATCGTTTAGGTTTCACAAAGACAGGGCTGCTTTAAAGTTACCGGCTCTGTGTATTACTCATGCCGCTTAAGGGTTGTTTGTTAAAGCAGCAATGTACACAACCAAATGATTTTGTGCTGAGATAACGGCCCGCCAGGAAACATGCAGACATTGTAAGTGGGTTGATCTCTGAACTGCAAATGTTTCTTATTCAGCTTTGTGTTCCTCCTGCGCCAGAGAGTGCTTCTGGATGCTATGGCCAGGCACTTTGTCTTTCCAAGTTTGTGTTATATGAAAGAATTAAGGAGAGATTGTTTTCATCTCTAAGCGCTACAGCAGGCTGCCAAAAGTCTTCTCAACATTATGCGAATATTTAGCTAATAATGCCAGATATTTCATAGACTTTAGGGCTCCGTTTTCAGCCCGGTGAAAGCCTTGAAAGTTTTGACATCCTTTATGTAATTCAAGCACTTTTTCCCTTGGTGGTAGCTTAAAAGAGTCTGCCTCCCTCGCCTCCTTTAAAAAAAACACAGGAAAAGCTCTGATACATGCACATGATTAAACACTGACAAGTCAAAAGTTGCATCAACAAAGCTGTAATTTTTCCAATAACTCCTCATGTTCATACACACACCTAGCCGTGTGGCCGTGTACAGGTTTTAGATACATTCTCAGCAAAAATCAATCGACCCATTTACATGTGTCACACTCTGAGGCAAGGAAGAGCCGTAACTGTCACTGGCATCGATACAGACTAGGTATGTGAAGAGACTCATTTCACGGTGGATTTTTCACTTGGCCAGCAGTCTGCCCATAGGGAATGTGGTGCAGGAATCAGAACAAAGGGAACGACATTGAGAAATGTTGATTTCCAACTGCCTAACGCCACATCCCTAATACTCTCTTAATAAAGTTCCTAACTGTAAATAAATTAAAATACCCATCATTTTACTGCGTTTACAAAGCTTCAGGACATGGTTGCCATGGAAGAAAATTGCCATAGCTTGTGTTCTAAAGCTGATATGTATGTCTGCAATTTCCTTTCTCCCTTAGCCTCTTTTAGTTTCATTAATTATGGGTGTTGCTTAGGGAGGTTGTAGACAGCCCACAAGGGACAAATATCTGAGTTTCAAAAGCATGGAACTTATTTTATGTTCTGAACTTTCGCAGTTTCTGTGAAAAGCTAACATCTACTTAATACTTTCAAAAGTCAAGTTCCTAAGGTTATGATTAATATACCACATAGATCCCAACAGGATAATTACAAATTAATCAGCAGTTCAAAACTCCCAAATGGAGTACTATAAGGTTGCCATCACTTTAAAGTATTCCTTTTCTACTTTCATGGAAAGAAAAAGAAATTATAAAAGATTCTGATCTTCATTTGATACAACTTTTTCTCTGTTATTTAGGTATTCAAGGAAGCAAACCTGAAGGTTCTACAACTTCTCAATTAAGCAGGCTTTTTAGTGAATGCAGCAGTATGTGCTAACAACACTAATTCAACCACAAATCAATAAACTAGTTAGGCACACGAAAACAGTGTTTAATGGATATAGAGGTGTACAGCTAGTGTTTGACTCCTTGCAGCAGTGTGCATATATATGTATGCATGAGTCTCTGTATGCAAGTAATCTAGTTTAGTTCTCCAGAAACCGCGCAAATATATGTTAGATCGCGTGAGACATTGAAGCCTTTTCTTCCAGTCATTCTATGGCTTAAGAAAACTTACAAGTTTTGAGCCTGTGTCAAGAAGCTTGATTCGAAACCCACAGAAGCCATTAGGAACCTTTCTATTATTGCAGGAGGAGCTAAACCAAGGTTTTATATTTAAAACCTTGATATCTTGCTATATAGGCTTTGTTCCTTTCTGTTTGAAAAACTTCTGGGAGACTGTCGGCACTCAGTGTCTCTCTTCTGTCTCCACATACATAAAACGAGAATGACAACTTTACCTCAGAGGAATGTTGCAAAGCTTCACTTATAAACAGATTGGCATACTTGGATGAAGTTGCTCAACTAACAAGAAGTTTTCTGATTGATGGGTGTCTCTTGGGAGGTCATAAAAACAAAAACAAAACTGTATAATTGACTTTTTAGGAGTATTTTTTTTGGCTTACTAGATCCTACTCTTATGCAAGACGACTGCTTATACCATCTTTTTTTTTGTCTCTCTTGTCACCTAGAATATCTTTCCAAATATAACCATGTCAAATTAGTGGCTAAATACCAAACTAAGCCAAGGCATAACCCTTGCACCTGAAATGTCTGTATGAAAGAATGTAAATCTTGAGGTATACTGAGTAATAAGAAAATTACTTTTAAAATTTTTTTTCAGTTTCTTAATCCCTTAGCTGGCTCAGTGTAGATAAAGTAACTATGAAACAACCAGTAAAAATTAGACTGCATTTTATTTTGTGGAGAACACTGGAAAGTTGGCAAGAGGTAAGATTTTGCAGTGAAATAGGGAGGTGAACAAGTTGTAAATGACTTTAATATCTTCCAGATGGCATATTTTACTCGGGAACTGAGTTTAGAGTAATTAGAGGCATGTGAATTTCCTATAAATACTAAACTTCACCAGTTTGACACTAAAAAGCTCCTTCGTCTCTGAAGTCTTTAAACTGCTAAGTGTTTCTTTTTTCCCCACTTAAAGTGGAAGTCATGGATTTGAAAATTTGTCTTATTTGACAGATAGAAACCTTTTTCCATGCAAAGATAGCATTTTTCTGTGCTAGAAAGTTATGAACTGAAGTTCCTCACTGGAGAGATTTAAAATTGAATGTTTCTTCCCAGAAGAGGTTTTCATTTTTCTGTACTGCGATCATTATATTATAATTTATTAGTGTGTGGCAAGCAGTGAAATTTGTCGAGTTTGCCCTAACTTCAAGATCAAATCTTTTCATTGGTAAAATGCTTTTTGCAGGTAGGTATGCTGAAGACCTTAGCACATGAATCTTGCTTTTACTTCCCCTAGGATATTGCAATACTAAAATGACAAAACCTGGTCCACAACATCTGATTCTTCTTCATTTTCTACATGACGTTGTTACATAATTCCCAGAGTGAATCCTGATGTTCACATTTCTGTTGAAGAATTTTCTGGAGTTTATTCAGTGTAAAGAGAATAGAACTAAGTAAATACAAGGTAAAACATTCTGTCACCACTTGCACCCTCTTTAGCCATATATCAGTGTAAACTGGCTTAGGTCCATGGACATAAAGGGGGTAATCTCATTTGCAGCAGCTGAAGATCAGTTCTCAGTGGAGCAGTATAGATGAAAGTGCAGATATAATCTTGCTCATTTAGTTTAGATCTTCAGTTCTGCCACTCACAGGTATCCAAAAGGCATGAGTGAAACAAACAGAAGCATGTGAAAAGATGAATGGTAATCAGATTTTAGAATAATAGTGACTATTTGTACTACTTCTGGGTTTTGAACTTTTATTGGTTAAGGGATGTTGTGTTTCAGATTCCTCTGTTCAGCAGAGAATTAATAGCTTAATTTTAAAATGAAAGGGCAAATCCCAACATATTAGATGATTCCAGAAACCAGTGTAATAACAAAACTGTTGCTAACATTAGTTGCAATCAAACTGTTACAGTAGGTAAATGTAGATCTTCATCGATGTCTTTGTTACCTCTTTTCTCTTTTTCACTACAGCATTGTCTTTTACAAAAATAGACCCTCACTAGTTCATTCTTAATGGAGAACCACTGTCAATTAATCGCATTAGTTAATCACTGAACAGTGGCCAAATACCAATGGCCTTATTCCCAGAAATCTCTTACATTGACAGGACCTTTGTATGACTAACTTCAGTGAATTTTGGCCCTGAGTGAAGACCACAAAAACACCAGCTCACAAAAGACCAATGGAAACAAAGGCCCCTCAAACTGACAGGGATTTCATTAAATTACAGATTGTTAATTGATTGCAAATTGCACATTTAAATATCCAGCACTTTAGAGAACTGTGGGATTCAGATGATATGTTGTCTCCCTTGGGGGACTTCATCCAGTACAAGTAAAATCAGTTTAAAAGCCTCCTTCCATGGGCACTCAATCCCACATCCCCCTTTCTTACAGAAATTGCATTGACTGGCTGGTGCTAATTCAACTGTATGCGTGTCTGCACTCAGAGAAGTGATCTGTTGGGCTTTTTAATAGATTTAAGAAAGAGAGAAAGGAGGAAAGAGAGAAAGTAAAGAAGGAAGGAAAAGAGGGAGGGAGGGAGGAACTGACAGACAGAGAAAAAGAGAAAGAGAGGGAAAGAAAGAAAGAGAGAATGAAAAAGAGAAAGAAGCGTGGGGAAGGAAGGAGGGGGAGAGAGAGAAAGAGAGGAGAGAGAGAAAGAGAGAAAGAAAGAGAGAAAAAAGAAAGAAAAGAAAGAGAGAAAGAAAGAAAGAAAGAAAGAAAGAGAAAGAAAGAAAAGAAAGAAAGGAAAATAAAGAAAAAGTAATAAAGGAAAGAGAGAAAGAGAGAGAAAGAAAGAAAGAAAGAAAAGGTCACATCATTCATCCTGTCAAAGACACATCACAACGGTTGACTTGGTGGGATAGAGAAGTCTTTCTTCTTATAGAGAAGACTGCAGTGTGTGGTGGCAGCAAGCAGCCAGGCCAGACAGGAATGCACCAGGCAGGACCCTGTGGCACCAAGCACATTGGGAAGGGGCTAAAAAAATAAAAAAACCCCTCAGTTCCCATGTCTCTGGGTGCTGAGGGCATGACTTGCTGCAGTAACAGCAGTCTGCCAGGATCCTCCGAGGGCTGCATGCTGTTTTCACCACCATCAAGGTGTGTTCTGAGGCCCATGCCTCAAGAGTTCTATTTCATCCACAAGGACACCTGCGTTGATGGTCCCAGCTGCCAGGGAAGGCTGCCGTGTTTCCAACACCCATTAGATGGGTCACCCTGCCAGGGTGGGTGGGGCACAAGACGCCCCGGAGAGCAGGCATGTTGCACCAAAGTTCAGGTGAAGAACAACCCAACAGGCAGAAAAACAGCCTGTCTGGGGCTGTGCTTAATTTTTTATTTTTAACAGCATGTACTTCTTTTTCTTGTTGCTAATAAACTGGGATTAAGGTTGGTGTCCCTCGAGTGCCTGCAGTTCTTAAGCTTTTAGCTCTGGGATACAGATTGCCTTGTGCCACAAGCACTGCAGCAAATCCCACACCTCTAACCTTCAGTCACTAATGGGGCATAAATCCACAGTGCGGAACAACTTGAAACTCTTTATTTAGATTTGCTCTTGCAATGCCAACTGCTCGGCTAAAATGAAGCCTTGTGAGAAATAATTTAAAAAAAATCTTTGTAAAATAAAGGCAAAAGAAAGATACATACTAAGAAGCAAATTCTCAGATCCAAAAATAGTCTGATCAGGGTGGATAATTCATGTCAGGGAGAGATATAGCAGTTGGTGGAAGTGGAACCAGAATGATAAAAGAAATGGAGAGATTGGAAATATTTTCATTCTAACAGGTGAATAACCAAAATACTCATGACCACCCTATATATGCATACCATTCATAGTATGCTGCAGAAAAATATAGCATATTCAGATGTAAATTACTGATAGTTTCATAAGGTTATATGGCAGATATTGAGATTTCAACTGAGTTTTGCATATGTCTTGGGAAGGAATTTTTTTAGGCAAAAGACGTACAATCTCTCTGCCCTAATAATAGGAAAACGCATAGAAGCGTAGAGTAGCTTGGCAGAGTGGCTGGCTTCAGCAGCAGGCAGGGCTTTCCATCACTTTCACTCACTTTCTGCAGCAAAACGTGCTATGGCATGTTTCAGAGGTCGCCAGCATGTTCAGAACTGAAACCAGACGTAAGCGCTGTTATCACCCGCTAGAAACTCGAAATAGAAATTTCACCATAATCTATATTCAGCAGCTGTTGATTTTTTTCATTGCCCAGTGCTCATTTTATAGGTATTGCTTGGCCTCTTCCTCGAACCCGTAACTTACGTTTTCCAAAACAAAACCAAGTTTTTTGCAATTCCTTCAAGAATTTGCAGAGTTCTATATTCCCTCATCTTCCCAATGGGAATCTGTCCCAGACATTGTTTTAGTGAATCATAAAATTATGACCATCTAGTAATGACATGGTCAAGCACCAGCTAGGAGGACTGGGGGAAGCTCCCCAGTGCTTTGCAGCAGGCTCCCACCCAAGGACCCACACACAGTCCTGGCACATCACAGAGGGTGCTGACAGAAAGCAAACAGAAATGGGCTATCTGGAAAGACCGAGACAAGCAAAAAGGGAATACATTTTGTGTCATGGCACAGTGGCTCCACAACCGTATCCACTGGTAACCATCTCTTCTAGGCAGGCACCTCTTGTTTTCACACGTGAGCTCGTGTTCCAGTCTTTCACCTGAAACTACACTTGGTGGTTAGTGCTATGTTTCTATTTACATCTCTGTGCCATAAACCCTAAAGGACTATAACATTACAAGAAATATTTGCCACGCCATTGACAGCAGTAACTGAGTGAAGAATTGCCAAGTGGGAAATCCAAATTTGCAAACTCAGTATTCTGGGCTGTATGCCAAGACTGTCTGGGTGCTGCAGAGGTGACACATTCAGTGTCCTCACAGGGATGCCAATGTGCCAACTGCATCCCTGGCACGGCATCTTCTCCTGACAAACTTATGGAGAGGAACTGCTACCAAGTCCAGAGGGAGATGCAAGCTGCTTTCTGAGCTTCCTTGGCAGCAACTCCATTTTCAAGTTGTGACTGTACTTTCTCCTATTTACAAGAACAGTTGTTTGTGATACACTATGGTCTCTGGTAGGATTTTGAAAAGTGCAAAAATGACAGCAGGACATTGGTTTCCAAGCATAAACCAGTAAAATCCAGAGTAATTTCATTTCCCTAGGAAAAAAAACTATCGATACTTGTTTACTGCAGCCCAAATATCAGATGTTGCCATCAATGTGGGAGAATCTAAAACTATTTGTTAGTTGGCAAGTGAAAGACATAGTCCTCGGAATAGGAAGGTTGTAGCACTGTTCTCAAAAGCTAAAATCGTACTTTTTACCTATTGTCTCACAGCTAAACTTCTTTTCCCTCTCCCAGTAATTTTCCACAGCAAAAGAAAAAAGAATTTAAAAGTCCTCCAATCTTCCACAGGGCTGCATGACCTGTAACTTGAAAAATCCATTAGAAGACAGGCTTTTAGTAACCAAATTGTGTCATTTACAGCTGCACAAAAGCCAGAAAGAGCACCATAAATTACAATTCTGTCACTATAAGGGACAATGGAAACATGTGGGTGGGCTATTGCTATGAAGGAGGAAGCCTAGGAGAGTGATAGAATTTCATTTGAATAGTTTTTGACAAATTTGCTTCACATAATGGCAAAATTGGTACTTACAGGTTAATTATTTTTTTGGCTGTATATGACAGAATAAAAATACAGAATTCAAACCCTTGGTTTTTCTTTATACATGAAGTAAGAAAGCATATAAAATTTGCTTAGTATTTTTAGTTAAAAGTTTTTGTATCTTTTAATAACTCAGAAATGCGGTTCTTCTTGATATTAATTTGAAAATTACTTACTGTTAAGGCTTGAGCAATGAATGGTGCCTGGGAAACTGGTGAAATAATGTCATCATGAGGCGAAGAGCAAAGACTATCACTCAGATGCCATGGTTTTATGTGGTGACTCTTTCTGTTTAACGAACAGTTAATTATTCAGAGAAAAGTTGTTTTGTGAAAATTCTCAACATCCGTTTTCCTAAAATCTAAAAACTGGCAGCCTGCATCCCTGGGTACTTCCAATAGATTTTGCAGGGAACCTAGAGCTGATATTCTTCTAAAGGGACAGGAGAAAAAAAAAATAAGAAAAAGAACTCAATTCTGAAGTCTTTTTACAATGCTCCTGGTTTTACAGCCTTCAGATCCTGTAATACATGACATAAATTATATAAAGAACAGAAGTGTAATTTTTAAAAGCGCAAGCTACTTAAAGTGTCTGTAAAATTATCTCAGAAATTAAGATTTCCACTTTGTATTTCCACTAATCTGAAATGGGACAGTGAAGCTAACTAGCTGAGCAATTGCTACTGAAGAATCAAATACATAAGAGGAAATGCAGTTAACACCATATTTCACATATGTTAATGCTTACAGTTCCATCAGTGTCAACTTTATTTTCTACTTGATATACACCAAAGCTGGCACACAATTTTAACTGATGAGGTAATGTCATTTTTAATTTAAGGAGCCTTAAGCCATCCACTTTAACTAGTGATATCATCCTTGCAGTTGTCTCATGGGACTTCATGTAAACATAAATAATGTGTCCTGGATGGTTTGGAGCAGAGTTGTTAAAAGTGACACTGGTCATCATGAAGACATTTTTTATCCTTGATCTCTTTAAAAATGCCAGACACACTTTATCGTCCTGTCATTTTTAGTGCTTCCTTGTATATCAATATGCTTGGAACATTTCAGCGAATGTAACAGCAGAATAAAGGTCTAAACAAATTAATGGCAACATTTTAATGTCAGTCGCAGCACGATAATGAAAAGTAAATGACATTGTCTGTCTGACAGCAACTTGTTAAGGAAAACAGCAGCACAGCTGAGACACAAAGATGCAGGGGCAGAAACAGCCTTCACCACGGTCCAAAAAGAAGCCCGGAGTTCAACCCAGGCTCCAAGTGACACCATTTTTTAGGAGAAGATTAAACTGACTCTGCAGACTGTGTCTGCTCCTCCTTCCTGTCCGGGGTCCAGTGAAATCATCTGCTAATAAAACTTAAAAACAGTCTCTGCACCTGCAGCTTCTGCCTCCCCACGACCTTTATTCTCATTTGTATTCTCTCGGCTGTCTCGGCGCACCAAGATGCTGGGCTCTCCTCAGCCCCCTGAAACCAAATCCATCAGCCCAGACCTCACATCTTGGCATCTCTGGTGACAGGGCTGAGGGACTCTACCATGACTGTTGCTCCAAAGAAAACTTCTACTCCCAATCATTATTGCATTATTATAGGCTTTTCCTTATAAAGTCCTTCGGAATGAAGCAAGTAACCATGGGAGAATTTAGCCCACCTTGTTCAGTAATCACGCGGTGCATAATTATGACTGTAATAACGTGCACTTCTTGATACAAATACCTAGGCAGAGGTGACTTGTAATGAAACAAGTTTTGTCTGAGAAAAAAAAGAAGTGCTGACTGATACGTGGATTTGGTGATTTGCTCCAAACTATTTGTCCAGCTAACAAGGAAAATAACAGATTTTTCTACCAGCAATCTGAAAGTTGGTGGAGTTTTGAACAAAATGTAATGTTTAGGGATTTATTTATTATTCTGTGGACATATGTTTGGAGGACAGCATATGGAAATCAAAGTATTGTTCATAAAGAGCTACAGCCAAAAAGACATTTTTGAATTCATAACAGAACTTCACAGTTTGAAAAGAGTGCTATGCATTATGTATTGATAACAACACTACACAGACAAAGGAACACAATTTAATAATACAGAATTGTGCTCATGAGATTCCTTTTTTTTTTTTTTTGTTAATTGGTTACTTTAGCTGACATTGTCTGCAAGCATAATGGACACCATTCTTCCTAATAGTTCCATGTTGCCAGATGATGTCTACAGACATAATGTAGTCCATTTTAATTATTTCATTTTGCTTACATCTTTCAGCATAATGCATTTTCCAAGCAAGCTAGCATTTTTCTTGATTATCTATGTTGTGTTATGGTTTCTAAATTAATTAGGTCTCCTTCTTTCCTGGAAGTTAAAAGTTTCTTCCTTCCATTTATCTACCAGGTATGATTATGTTGAAGTGATTGATGGAGATAATGCTGAAGGACGCTTATGGGGAAAGTACTGTGGAAAAATTGCTCCACCTCCTTTAGTGTCTTCAGGACCATACCTTTTTATTAAATTTGTTTCTGACTATGAGACACACGGAGCAGGATTTTCTATCCGTTACGAAGTTTTCAAAAGAGGTGAGAAAAAATTCATTTTTATATAGTCCATTACCTGTGTTTTTTGCTTGCATCAAAAAATTTAACATAAATCTGTGGAATGGGGGGAATGCATGAACATTGCTTGAAAGAGAAAATTGTATTACCCTTGTCATTCCAAAGTGGAGCTTGTATTCAATGGGTGTAAATCAGTATGAATCAAATGGGTCAGCTGCATCTGAGGATTGACTCCTCTGGGTGTAATGTGATAGTCCTCATTAGCTGTTTGTTTCAACAGTCTTAAAGCCATTTGCTTTCTTCCTTCATTTTTTGTGATAATAATTACTGTACGATTTATGATGTTACTGCCTTAACAACACTGTAGCCTTCTGAGTCCCTGGCTTATTTTGGTTAGTGTCTTGCTCTGCATTCTCCAGAGATGGCTGCGGGCTCAGAAAGGACCAGAGTACACATGGACAGCAGATGATGTTGCTGTTGCTTTCACAAATCATGTGTGAGAGGTAAAGATGAGGAGAAGCTCACGCCATTCACAGGCATGTCCTGCTGGAGGCTTGTGACAGGAGCTGAGTGCTGGAGAGCACACATAGCTTTGTGGGGCACAGAAAAAGCCCAGACAAATGAGCAGTTCAGGATTAACTAGACCTATAGAGAGTCCACTCCCTCTTTGATAACTGCCCTTCTGAGTCAACAGCTAAAAGGGCAGTAAGATAATCTGGGAGGGGCATACACCTTCCCTATAGCTGGTTGGAGATAAATTATTCATATATTCCATGTCTGGAGAATACAGGACCAAACCTCATAATATATAAAAAGACAATAAGCTTAAGTTTATAGGAAAAAATGTTAAGTTCAACATCAGTGTTTAGGGTCATATTCACAAAAGTAGCTCAATACTCCAAATTTCTGATGCTCGTCACTCCCAGACAGTGCCCTATTTTCAGAACCAGATCAAGTCCCTTTTACGCACCTAAAGCAGAGCCAGATTTGCAGCTGCGTTCAGCACATGCTCTTGGTGGCAGCTGTACTGTTAATGAGGAGAAGCGTAGTGGTGAAGTCTCTTTTCTATTGCATGCTATTGCTGCTCTGCACAGTGCTAATTGGGGCCACAGACCTCTTGTTCACCATCTTCCCTGTCTGTAAATCCACTCTTGGCTCCCAGAAATTCTTCTGGTGACCTTCAGGGTCACATTTTTTGAAAGAACTCAACATCCAAATGACACCAAGCTTTCCTGAAAAAATATCTCTATTTGTTTTGGTGTCTTTAGGAGGCTAACCTCTTGAAACTGTGCCCTGAAGTTTCTCAGTGCTTATGTATACAGTACTATCTTACGTAAAGAACAAGCTTGAAACAGAAGAAGATGTGAAAGAATGACCTGTGAAGCAATCTGTTTTAGCGACTGAGCATTTTCAAGAAAGGAGGCTTAATTTATTTCCTAATAGTGTAGTGGCAACTCAGAGCTCTGACAGGAACATTGTTTTTATTTCCTTATGTGGTCATTTACATCTCTCAATGATATGCATTAACCATGTTAAGATAGCATTATGAATGTGATTTCACACACACTGAAGTCAGGGAGCTCAAAATTATGACTCCCGGAGCAACTTTAACTCTAGTTCATTCCACATAAACTGTGTATTAAAGCAAGAAAGCTATCACCAGGTACAGTGTTAGAAAATGCTGCCTGTACACAAAGGATACAACTTATAGTTGCTGTGGGAAAACAGCTCTTTTCAACTTTTGAGTTAATGCATATATGCTATTTCAAATTTACATTTTAATATCTGTATTAAATAAAGCTGACCAGTTTGCCCTGTTATACAGGTGAAGCTCAGTGGCTCACACCAGACTAATATGCTTTAGTTTAGCATATTCACAATTCAGCGTGTTGTTTCCCAGATATGAGAAATATTAAAATGATCCCAAGCCCAAGGTCCTATCATGCTAAGCTGAAGGCTGAGCTGCGTTCCAGCACATAGTATATTTTTGCCCATTATTCCTGTGACAGTATCCTTAGTCTTTGAAAAGAAAAACTGCATTGTTACCTGTGTCCTAAGCTGAAATCTAAGCTCATTGCTTAAAATGCTGCTTGCCATGGAGACTGTAAGGAGAGACCAGTACATGTAATGACTGTGAAAAACAAAGTGTGGTCTTTGAGAGGAGTTGCCTTTAGTTCTCATCCAGCTCCTTAGCCAGAAAGAAGTTGAATTCCAGACTAAAATATGAAACACATATTGCCCAATGTTTAGCTCATCTGACAGGTTCATCGTGTTGGTTTTGGCAGCCAGCCTATCATAGGAGGGATGAGTGGCCTGTTCACTAGAAGAGGATCCACATGTTTCACATTCAACATTCACAACTTTAGTCAACTAAATTTATGGTGTAAACTGAAAGAAAAGACAGTGTCAACCAAGAAGGCAAATGATTTTCTGGCTCAGTGACACCTCCAGTGAGCGAATTAAATTATCCTCAAAGTCATCTCTTTCTCTTTCTTTGCTCTCTCTA
>NW_009706217.1:28614-119617 GCF_000703405.1 Apaloderma vittatum | reverse complement strand
TTCCTTCAGCTTGTATCTCTTCACATGTACATATGAGATGCACACATGTAGTTTCTCCACCTCAGAAGAATCTATTCTGTCGAGTCTCTGCTAGAACCTTTTCTGCCAGCTTTCCGCCAAGTTCACTGCATGGAGTTCCTCATAGCCTCAGTATTGATTTAACTCCTAGAGCTTCTTCACGCTATTAGTAAAGGAACAAAATCTGTGAAGGGCATTTTAGTGAGGCAGCTTTTCTGAAAACAGTTTTTATTTCTTGCACCAGATTGACTTGAACATGTTTAAAATAAAGCAAGCTGATATTGAGATACCATGTGTGAGCTTAAGGAACCTGATGGTCATGCACTTACAGAGCCAGGATCTGGCTGTATTTAATAAAGCAATAATGAACCTGGCTTACATTTTATATTGCATCTTTTATTGGATTCCAAGAGAAGTACAGAGCACTTTATGCTATGAATGGCATGGCAAAGCTATTTTATCCTGGAACAGCAGCTACTGGTGGGAGTGAGGAGCAACGACCAGAATATAACCCCCTCCATACATGACAAGGAGACAAGGGAATGACAGGGAGAGAAAAGAAATATCTGACTAATGTGTAAGGGGGCGATTTAATTATAGGCAAAATGTAATTTCCCAAATTGGAATGGGTCAAGTTATGTGAGCATTAATATCTACATCTTCCAAAATATGCCATAAAGTGTTCTGAATATTGATGTGATAGCTCAAGCATTTCCTATCAGTGTCTGTTGAAGGACAAAAATACCTGAACTGACTAAATTCATTCAGACCTCTCTCTTGCATGCTGAATTTAGCTGGGAGGTGGCCAAATCTGTGGGGGGTAATATGTTTGGCACATTCACAAGGAAAAAATTTTCTATGGTGAAATAAGAGTATTCATATATGCAAACAGACTGTTTTCCTTCAGTGATGTGCATTAAGCATTGGAAATCCTCTCAGGCTCCTGACTACAGTCTCTAAGGATGCTGTGCATCCTCATCCAAATTCAAACCTCACACACACTCAGCCTCCAGCACAGACTTGCCTGTTGCAACCAAACTGTTGCCTCTACTCCATGTTCAAGACCTTCAACTGAGTCATCCCACTCAAACGCCCCAGGTCAGCTGCTGTCCACCAATGCCTCAAATCCTGTAAATCACTTTCCATTAAGTTGGAAAGTGTCAAAAGTCAGAGAGAGGTACCTGTGCTGACCTTGTGGGAGGATGTGTGGGCAGTGCCTGTGGCTAGCTTTTGAGCACACCTGCAGATGTGAGATCCACAGAGACAGTTCTCAAGGGACCTAAATAAAGGAGCAATGCAATCTGTCAACAAGAGAGGGACTCCAGTTTTAGGCCTCTGTCTTCACAAAGGCAAATCCAGTGATCTGGCCTTTTACACCCTTGCAGCTGTACTGTCACTTTCCTGCTCCTCCAAGAGCAGTGTTTGGAGCATCCCATTATGCCATTGTGGCGACATCGGGGAAAGCTGGTGTGTCAACATTGACATTAGGTGACTTCTAGCAACACTGCCTGTAATCACATGGTTTATCATGCCTGCACTAACAGCAACATTTTACTGGTGCACCTGTGTCAACACCACTCAAAATGAGTCACTCACCCTTGGTACATGTACGAATTACCTTTCACGTTTAGTTTGTCAAGGAGCATAGGTCACATCTGGCAGAGTTACTGAGTCAGTGCTCCAGGAATCTGAAACCACTACTCCCTCTACTGAATTCACTCACCCGCTTTTGTAAAAAATTCTATTTCACCAATAAAAGCTTGTCAGCCCTAAGATTTAAAGATTTGAGCTTGAAGGGGCTATAATTATTTCTCTAGGGCTCTGTCGAGATTTCTGCAGCTTACACTTTCATTGTTCCCACATGACTTTATATTTGTCATAATTTTTTCTAGAGCTGGTACAAGTTTTCATATTGTTCCATACAAATTGAAAATTGGAGATCAGACAGTATATGCGAATTGCACTTTAAAACCTGACTATCAATAATGGGAACAAGCTGGCTGAATGATTAATGCCGTGATTAAAATGAGGTGTTTCATTGAAAAGCCACCTTTGCTGCTGGGGAGACAATACAACCTAATTTGTTTTCCAGCTAACTACTTTACTTAGTAGCATGGTGTTAATCCAGGTGATTTTTCTCTTTCTGTTACAGGACCTGAGTGTTCCAGAAACTTTACTTCATCAAGTGGAGTGATAAAGTCCCCTGGATTCCCTGAAAAATATCCCAATAGCCTTGAATGCACTTATATTATCTTTGCACCAAAGATGTCAGAGATTATACTGGAATTTGAAAGCTTTGAGCTAGAACCTGATTCAAACACTCCAGGGGGAGCGTTCTGTCGCTATGACCGATTGGAGATCTGGGATGGATTCCCTGATGGTAAGAGAAAAATGGACTGTGATATGCATAGCCATTACTCTGTAGCGGGCTGCAAAAGGCATATTCTCTTTTTTTTACATGTCATGGTACAGAGGTCCTTGCTTGATTTATGTGAAACACGTTGAATTAAAGAGAAATGGGGAAAATGCTCTACAATTCATTCAGTAAATCATATCACAGCGAGAATGATTATTTTTTATGAAATATGTTTAATTGTGAACAGTTAGCTTGGGCAAACCTCTGTTTTTAGAGGGAATATGTGATGGACTTCCTATGCTAAAATAAATTATCAAGCCTTATAATGTGAGACTAAACTTTCACAGATAACATGAGTATTGGCCAGAAATTTCCAGCAACTTGCACAAACTGGACTTCAGGTGCTAATCCTCCAGGTTGTGAAGGAACCTGGTTACGGACCAGCTGTCAAAGCAGAGAATTTCTTTGCCAGGGAAAATGTGGTGTCCATACAATCGAAATCATAGTGACTAAATAATTACTGAGGTCAGTAAACAGTCACTGAGTTATTCATTCAGGTGGCTTCAGTGACTGGGCACTGCAGGGTTCCTGCCTTATAGTGCTCTCTCTTCCAGCAGTATAAGCAAATCCAAAGGTTTTCTCTTGATTTGTTAATTTCTAATCTCTGATTAACTGGGCACATGTGTCAGGGTGGATGTGTTGGGTGCCCTTCTGGAACTCACTTCTCTGCCATCTCCATAATTTTCCACTTAGTTGTTGACCACACTTGACCTTGTGCAAATTCACTGAGTGTATAGCTAGATACTGGCTAAGCCTATAGATCCAGTGAGCCAGTGAGCCTAGAGAGCCTCTTTTATACTGAGATTGATGAACAAAATAGCTGCATGGTATCTCTATTTTTTCATATACGGCAATGTGTCCACAAGATCCAGGTCCCCTCTAAGTAGAGCAGCCACCTGCTCTTCAAGGACTCCAGCTCCATAGGCTCTCGCTCCAGCCTAAAACGGACTGTTCTAAAGCTGAATGCCCAGTCTTAAGCTGCCCAAATGCCTGTACAAATGTTGCAAAGAGCTATGTGAAACTAATTGTTCATGATGCCTTTTTCACTGTTTCTATGTATGGCATAAGCTGATAAAGAGAAACATCTTGAAGCTGTCCTTTTCTTAATTTTGTAACTTGTAGCAAAATTCAACAACTGAAGATTTATGTTGTTTTTGTCAGGCACTAATTACAGCTATTTCAGTTTTCCACTGGTGTGATAACCCATGCTAATAGATATTTGCTTTTATGAACAGCAGTGGCAGTTCCTACAAGCTGCTAATCCTGCATTAATATTTCATTTCAATGAAAACATATAACTTAAGGAACATAATTTAATAACATATTTAAACTTGCCTATTTTCCTGAATAAATTCCCAATATAGTTTTAATTAAAGCTTTTATTGATGCTGGAATAAATAGGTACATGCTTTTTAATGTATATTTGGTTTTCCTTTTTGTTTTATGCTTAATGAGTTTATCATGGCTCTTTTCAATCCACTCCAATAAATAGTGAAGAAAGAGCCATAACAGTAGCTGAATGACTATTTAGTATTTAAAGCCTCAGTTAGGAAAACATTGCAATAGTAATGTCTGGAACATTTAATAGTAGGTTTATTTGTATATAGGCCAAATCTGTCCAAGTTGAATTCCTGAAGAACCTGCATTTAAATTGACATGTGAAAAGATGATCCAATCAATCAATTTATGTGTAATATTACCAAAAAGAAATGCATTCTTGTTAGCGTCAGAGGGTTTCAAAGCAGTAATTTTCTGGTTCAAGAAAGTGATTGAGCCATACTGAAGAGCAATTAACAACAGGCATTATCAGCCTCCCAGTTCCCTCACAAACTGTCTAAACCCAAAATGATCCTGACATCCAAAAAGGGTGTTCATATGTTTGCAACTGAATTTGTAGGCAAGAAAGAAATGTTTCCTTAGACACAAACTGTTGGAGGTTGCAGCAGTTGTAGGGAAATATTTGCTGCATCGTTCCACTGTGGGACAATCCTTAACCAGCAGCCAGTCTCTGTTTTTTAACTTAACATTACAAAGGCGGAGGGGATGTGATTGCTTTTTTATACATGCATCACAAGATGAATCCCTGTGAGGGAGAAGAACTATTTCAACAGAAGAGCAAAGCTGACATGGGAAATCACTGGTAGGACCTGGCCATAAACTGAAGATAGAAATTAAAATTTCTAGGTATCGAAAAGTTTCTAGATCATCTTTGGGGGGAAAAGAGAAAGACGAAAAGAAAAAGGAAAAACGAAGGCAAAATAAATCTAATTTGCATCCACATAGAAGTAGTAAATTTCTGAAAAAATATTAGACTGTATGGTTGCCTTTGATGAAGGGAGGCTCACCCAGGGTGAGTCTTTCAGTCATTTGTCCATTTCCCTTCAGACCATGAAAAAACATTTTGAATCTAACTCTACATTATTAACTGAAATGGAGCCAAGGCATTGTTGTGTGTACTTCTTAATTGCTGGCATAGTCCTTTGCACCTTCCCAAGCAACTCCTGAGCATGGTTTGGGGGACAGTGAAAGCCAGGGGCCGTTCCCAACAGGTGTCCTGCTTCAGAGGGACAGGCACTAGACGAGTGAGTCCTGTTACACTGTTAGCCTCGTCTCAGGAACAGTCCCTGGCCACTAGCCACAGGTTCTGGCCTGCTCTATTTAGTGATATAGCCATAAAAAAGGAAGATATTTGGCTTTCCTATACTGCATTCTGCTTATATGCCTCATTGTGTTAGAGGTTAAAGCTGCTATTGCACTACACTGATCTAAATGTGAATCAGAAGGACTTTTTTTAATGTTTGGAAGAAAAGTATATCCTTCTGTTCAAATTCCCTGCTCCATAGTAACACTACCATGGTTTGCCAGGATGATGGCAGTATTTTAATAGTTCAATGGAAAATACTTATGGCCACAACCAGGTCAGAATTGGATGGGCAGCCCCCTGGACATGCTGTTCTCACTCACCTCTGGAAAGCAGGCACGAATGTTTGTGCCAGGCACTGTCAATCCCTCCTGTTTCAGCAGAGAACAGCATCCAAACTCTCATCGGTCTTAGACATCTACTTCAGAGTGCAGTTAATGGACTTCTGGAGGTTCCTAGGTCATTGACACTACTGGCTGCTATGGATCACTAATTTGAATGTAAACTTTAATGCCTAAGAGCAGATGAAACCCAACATACGTGGGAAAATGTTTTCACTGTAGAATTTGATCAGCTACAGTCACTAGAGATGAGGAGGAAATAAATTTGCTGTTTTCTACAGCTGTGATTTTTGTTTTCTTCCTCCTCAGAAAAAAAAAAGAAAAAAAGGAGAAATGTTCCCTTCAACAAATTTTCCCAATGATGTTTAAAAGGATATGTCAAAATCAGTATGCTTCCATTTACAATTTGCTTCTGTATAATTGCCATTTTTCTGTTGGAAAACAATTTTCTCTTAGACCATTTGCCAGCAACTGTTAACAGTCACTCAGAAAGAAGTTAATCCTGAAATGCTCTGTCAAAATCATGGAGTCCTCACCCTACCTGGCTGTCCTTTTAGTGGATTGAATCCGGCAAGTGCTGAGTACTTGCGTCTTGATTTTGCAAAACATGCACTTATCTTAGAAGCATGTGAGCAGATAGATTGACTTCAGAAGGAATTCACCAAGGACACTTACAGGTCTGAAGTTAAACACTGATATAAGTGTTTTGCTGTTTCAGGAGGGGAATGGTAGGCATTCAGGAATGCTTCAGACCTGTCATTTTGTTTCTGCATAATTGCATGCCAAGGGCATTCTTTGGTCTCTTCTTTAAAACAAATCAGTAAGTGAAACAAACCCTGCTGGAGAATATTTGGACACTACGGGTGCATGTTGCAAATATTGTGCAGATAAGTGACCATGGTTTCAAGGAGATAATAGGTGGAGTTAGAACAGGAGAATGAGTAGAGCACAGGATAGAAATACTTGGGTTTGCATTAATAAATAATAAAAATATCTTTGCCCAAGGCACAACTATACCTCAGCCAGCATCACCAGAGAACAGTCCATTGATAACTTTGAAGAAAAATAGCTCACTCAAAACAAGGACTAGTTGAAGTGATGAATTGCATATATTCAGCATGCAGCTGTCTTTGAAGCTGTCTGCTAGGGGTTCAAGAGTAATTTAAAGAGGTACACATACAGTTTGAGAACCACATTGCTGCTTCCATCAATACCACAAGAGCTTCCACTGAATTACGGAGCAAAATAGAACACTTTAGTCAGTAACATCAGTGCAAATGAAGGTGGCTATTAATCTAAGTGTGTTTCTCCTCTACTGTGGTTGCCTCCTACACTCCTGTGAGGAGCTATTAGGATATAAGAGTATGCACAAGCTCAGCGTCAGTGACTACCGGACTGTGAGGATGGTATTAATTTTTCTTTTCTTTTCTCTTTAGCGTCCTAAATTGTGTGCAAATATTTTGGCAACAATAGTCATACTGCTGTGAAACTACTGTTCAAGGCATACTGGCATACCTTTAAAGACCAGCCTTAAAATTCAGTAAAACATCTAGTTAACATTTGGTTTAGTATTTTAGAAATCAGCTGTACCATTTTTCCTTGCTTGTGTTTTGTTGTATTTTGGGTTTTTTTAACCAAATTCCAAAAGCTAATATTTCAACTGGATGGACAAACATGTATTTCAGTAAGTCTCAAAATTTCCTGATACTAATAGTCTTTGTCCAGAAGGGCAAACAGTAGAAAGGAAAAGAAGAATTGGTAAGGATAAGGTTTCTGTTTAGTGTTAAGCCACCAGGCATATTCTATATGTTCCACACTCAGATCTGTAATCCTTCAGTACTTATTCAAGTTCTAGAATTAGACTTTACATTTTGGAAAAAGCTTGTAAACCAGGTTTCTTAGTTGCTACTCAATTTTCCACTATATCATACTATGTCAGTGTAAAGAGGAGCCAACGTCCCAGTAACAGGTACAGCGTGAGCAGCCAGGTGAAGTAGCTGGCTCACCAAAATGCCTTTGTTTTGTGGGAAATGTAGAAGTGTCCTTGAGTGAGGACATTTCCACGTGACTCATATTGGGAGCACACCTCCCTGGGTTATGCTGACAAAGCAGCGTGGTGGTCTACAGGTAAAGGCTTCAAAGAGCTCTTTTTAGTCTAATGACCTTTCAGCACCTGCTGCTCTAAAATTCCCATTTGGAACTGTGTATGGTCTATTATGAAAGCCCATCTCAGTTCATAAGGAAGGGTCAGGAAGATGGTACAAAAAAAAACCCAACAGTGTCATATTCTACCTAAGTAGACATCTGTATTCTCCCCTGAATGTGTTCCCTACATGGCAGTTATTGATGTGGGGACACCTGAAACATTTGAAAATTTATTGTCATAGTTAAGTATTCAAGACTGGAATGGAAAAAAAGGATAACCTTGTGTTAACTATGTGAGAAGAATAAAAATCTTGATTTCATCTAGTTCTGTTCAAATCAATACCATATTAGCTCAGTAGGCTAAGGCTTAAATGTTGTGCAAAATAATTCAATACCTCTTTGTCTCATATTCTGCAAGTTTTTGGCTCTTGCATCTACATAGCTAGCAAAGGGAATAGTACTGTGATAGCAGGACCGATCTGTGGAAAGCTGAAATGCAGAATCACTAAATATGTCTTAAAAATTATAAACCAATGAGTCATGGGGAATCTTAAAGCCTGTCTGCTTTAAACAAAGTTCTCCTCTGTTTGTCATTTCAAAGAGGCTTCCCCACAGGAAGAGGGAGGAGGGAGGCTCAGAGTGCCGTAACATGGTGGCCTTATCCTCCTTGTTTTCTTGCAGATCAGGGTGGCACCAGCAGCTGTAATGTTAAAAGCCATCACAGGAAAGAGCAGGATGAGAGCTGTTTGCACATAGAAAATGCAAAAGGAAAAAAGAAAAAGAAAAGCAAAACTGCTACAATTACAGCGGGGACATTATTTTGTGTTTTTAAAAACTATGAATGGTAACAGTCTAAAACAACTTTCTCACTCCAAATACTAAAATTCTAAAGCTTCAATGATTTCTAGGATGAGGAAAAATTCAATTCCTATCCTTCTTAGAGTGGTTCATTTTATCAATGTTGCATGGAAAAACCCTGGTGGAAAAGGACTGAACTGACAGGTATTTTAAATGCCATAGGATTGCCAAGGCAACTGATGACTAACTATGGCCAAAATATGGATAGAAAAGCACATGCTGGCAGCAAGAGCTATAACATCTGAGTTCCCTCTTTCTGGCAACTCTAGGCCTTACGGAAATGCATAGCTTACATAATAAAGTTATTCCAAGCTGGAACTGTTTTACTTGTTGGAAAATGCCAATAAACTACTACAAAATTATGTAAGCTGAGGATTTTCTTTGAACTGTGAATAATTAGTAAATATAAACATTTTATATTTTAATCTGAAAGTTAAATGGACTTCCTAAAGAAATGACAAGGTGTTAATTTAAGCCTGGAAACCCAGTGGTGTAAGCATTAGAATGACGTCTCATGATTATTTTCGTGATTGGCTCCATGGATGGGTTTTAGCATTATCTTTTCTTGTTGTTTGTAAGCACAGATGTACCACTATTCAACAGCCTAGGGACCTATCTGTAGGGAATGCTCAAGTGCTAGAAGGCCACATATGTTGGTTGTGAATTGAGTAGCTTAATTAACGAAAAAGATTATCTCACTGCACAGGAAATCCAGAAAAAAATATCAGGAACTGGTTTATACGTTATTAACACTGAGAAAGATCATGTATATGTGTATGTGTGTGTGTTCTGTGACGTGGAGATATACCTAAATCCTTGCTCTTTTGAAAGGATTAATATTTTTTCTCTTTAATTCTTTTACAGTATTCTTTAATATTAAGCATATGAGCAAGAGATCTATGAGGGTGTGTTGAAAGCCTAAATAGGAGGGGGATAAAGAATCATTGATCATAGACAAAATATGAATGCAAAAATGTTTTTTAAGTGTGCCTGGAAGGTGTTATTCAAACTCCTATTTCCAAAGCAACTTGTAGACTGGGTGGGCAAATCAGGACATTCAGATGTCCTTGTCATAAACAGGTGCTTCAGTCACACTTTGGAAAATACTTGTGGTGTTTTACACATATCATTTGGTGCATCCTTGCCCTCTCTGCACAATTTAAAGGACAATTTTTGAAATCCTGGTTCTTTACATTTTCAGAGGTTTATGGATTGCTATCTGGAACATTTTAGAAGTAAGATTACTAGGGTAAGATACACAATTTATTGTTCACCACTCAATTATTGATGAGATTGTGACTACGGACTGTTGTAGAGGTTCACTGTTTGCTGCTGTCTCTAGGAGGCTATTGTAGTGGCACCTATTGTTGTAGTAGACTTGCTAGTTTACTATTATTTCCGGTCTTTTTGCAGTTGGTCCACACATAGGACGTTATTGTGGGCAGAACAACCCAGGACGTGTCCGGTCTTCAACAGGGATTCTTTCAATGGTATTTTACACTGACAGTGCAATAGCAAAAGAGGGATTCTCAGCAAACTACAGCGTGTCACAGAGCAGTGTATCAGAAGGTCAGTATTTATCTATCCCACAGAGCTTCTTGGAAAATATTCCCTGCTATGCCTTCTTGCACACCAGGTGTTGCATGAAACTTTAAAGAAACCTTAAATAGATAAGATGGTAGTGAAGGCTTGGTTCTGTTTTTCTTTTTTGTTTTCTTTTTTGTGCTTTATTTTTTAAAGGAACAGCTGCCCATTGAAAAGCAGTGCAAGAAGCGGTATCCTCCTTACAGTTTTAGTCTGCAGTATTGCCAGGAAGTTGGGATAATTATTGTGAAAAACTGTGCTGACCAAGGAAACGGAGGAATGCAGGGCAATTGAACAGTTGCATTAAAACAATGAAACATGAACAATGAATGCACTATCCAAAGTCTTCTTTTATGACATGGAATAAGCTTTGATGATCGATTTCTTGAATAAAAGGAACCCATTTAATTTGTTAAACCATTTCATAAGCTATCTAAGCTTTGTTCTCTGCCTCATATTTTTTTTTCCCAATTGCCTCATTTTCATGCTTACTCTTTGGACAGAGAATGAATGAAGGCAAGGGAGATGGAGGAAAATAACAGGCTTTGTTATACCACGTCCTTGCAGATTTCCTTGCTTTCCTCAATGATAAAACATACACTTTAAATCAGACTCTCCTTTCTGTGAGTTACTGAGTTTTCTAGCAGAGTCACACAGATTTGATGTCCTTATTTAGTCAAAGAAAGAACAAAAGAAAAACGAGTAAACTGAAATTATTGCTGTTACTCCCCACCTCTCCTCTGCTCCTTGCGTCCTTAATACCTTTCTTGTATGTGCATAGCCAGAAAGAGGGAAAGGGATATACTCAGCCTTTGTGGATGGGAAGGATCCTCCTCTATCCCTCTCAGACTGTACCTCCAGCTAGTCTGGCTTCTCCTTATGTAGGTGCTGCTCCTACCCCTTCATAAAGCAGCACAGGCAACCTGGGCGCCCATGTCCATCACCTCCACAGTCGTCCTCCTTGGGCCGTAATACTGGAGCCAAAATGAATAATTCTCCTATGCTGGGATGCGTTCAGCTCTTAAACAAGGGCAACAACATTCAGAGGAGTGATTCTTCTCACTTAATTTCAGCCACCCTTGCTCTTTGCATTTCAATACAGAGAGGGTCACCTACAAAGGATTACTCAGGCTACTTATCTTAGACACGTGAGATGTCCCCAGGAGGCACTTGTTTGTATCAGTAGACTACAGGGAAAGCCCACGTCTGGATCAAACTAGATACCTACTTTTTAGATATTTTAGTATGAGTCACATCTACCAAGTCTTGTGTTCTTTGTAGTGGCTTATGGCTCTGCTTCTGATTCCATGAAGAATTTAATTTATTTTGAATCTTACCCTTACATAATTCAGCTTCAGTACATCACCCATGGCCCCTAATATATTGAAGCAGCACAGAAACGAGGAAAAGGGCGATATGCCACAGGAAATGCTGTTTGGTAACAAATTTCATTACTCAATTATAGGGACTCCAACTAGAACTTGTATAAAGTACCCTGATAGCACTTCTGAATAGAAGTTTTTGGATCCCAGATAAAAGATTTATCTGGGATTCTTTTCAGAATATTTTCATTGAAATATCAGATCTTTTCTTGTTAAAAGTTCATTTTTCTATTTAAGTGCTTCCAAAACCATCATCTCAGCACCCACCTGTCTGTTAGAAATACATCAGATCCACAGGTGTGATAAAAAGAAGTGTGTAACCAAATATCAGGGCCCTCAATTCACACACTGATATTTTACTTCAAACTGCCACCAGTTTCTCTTGCTTTGGTGGGAGTTGGAGCCTTTGTTTTTGAAGTATGAGAGAAGAATTTAGTCTCCATGCCCCATCAACCCTTGAATTCAATATAGTGACTAGGGTGTCAACAGATTCTAGATTATCTATATAACTTGGGGTCAACAAAAAGAGGTTGGATGTAGTTGATCAACTCATTTAAATTACAGCATGTTACAGTAGAGGTGGTAATTCCCTTAGGTCACTAATCTTCTGGCCTGGATTCAGTTTTTGTTCCTTTGTTTCTTTCCAGTGCCCAGGATACAAAGAGAATGGCTAGAATTTTAATAACATTGTTAAAACATATTTTACTTTTTGTATTGGAGTGAATAGTTTTAAAGTAAAATCACTCTGTACAGCCATCTGGTTTGTCTTTCCTGGCTTTGTGCATAATTATGAGTTGAACATACATTGTTTTATATTATGAATCCACAAAAGTGCCTGTGCTACCCTAGAAAAGAGAATCCTGTTGTCCTATACTGAAATGGCTACAATGCTGGGCTAAAAATATTTGTATAGCATTATTATTGCAGGAATTGTCATGGCAACTCAAATGACAGTATTAAGAATGACAGACACCGTAAGCCCAATACTGCCTCACTTAGAGTTGCTAAAGAATTCAAAGTCACATGAAAATAAATTCTTTAGATATTCATATTCAAAGCAGGAAAACATTCTCATTATTCAAAGTCTGAATCAGAAAGCTGACCACAATAATGATGGTTATTTATTTTTCTTCAGATTTCCAGTGCATGGAACCACTAGGTATGGAGTCTGGAGAAATTCACTCTGATCAAATCACTGTCTCCTCCCAGTACAGTGCTATCTGGTCTTCAGAAAGATCCCGGCTAAATTACCCTGAGAATGGATGGACCCCAGGGGAAGATTCTATCAGAGAATGGATACAGGTAAAAAGATAATGTTTTAAAGATATTATTATTAATAACACTCTGTGGAGTTTATTGAATGTGGAGAATGAAAAAAAAAGAAAAAACACAGTAAAGTATTTCTGCGTAATCTAAGAATTGTTGCAAGTAATAGCACACATTCCTTATTAGACACACAAAAAAGACTGACTCCCAAAGGTATAGAAAAAGAAAAGGTCAGGAAGATTAATTCTTCTGCTTCCCACGTCTATTGTTTTTTCAGTCTTCTGGGCACAAATAATAGAGATTTTGGTTTAGTGGAAAAGTCAATATTAGTTTAACATGCACTTGAAGTGGAATGTCCCAGTAAACTGAGCATGTGCTATGTCTCTAGCTGATTACAGTTAAGCATTAATACAGAATGGTGTTTTCATGCACTTAGATCTCACCTCAGAAGACCTATGTCTCTTCTAGAATATGTTGCACAAGAAATGAGTTAAGTGGTCTCTGTGTAGTGGCTATTCCTCCACATCTTTAAACACAACATTCATTAGCAAGGTTGGCTGCCTTGGTTTTGCTCTGTTAATACAGGAGAAATCATGCAAACATTTGTTGCCAGGAAGAAACTCCTTGAGTTCAGTTAGTCTGCTTAGGCTTGTTGTTTGCAATTTGTTATCAGGTCCTTAGCTTAACGGTCCATGACACCTGAACTGGTCAAAATTATTCATATGAATTACTGTACACAAATAATCTATACTAGTAGGCAAGTATGAATATCCTTAGGTGAAAAAAATTGTAGGTTGACTTACGCTTCTTAGTTGTAACAGAGATTCTATTTCTGTTGGCGAAAGCTAAAAGAAAGGCTTGAGCATATTAGATCAATATAACTAATATTGAAAACTTGTTCATATATTTGAAACATTCCTCCTGCTTCTGTTGTTTTCTATAGGAAATTACTAACTGACATGTAAAAACAATGCCTTATTAGCGGTCCATACAAATGTTCACATTGGTGTTTCCTGTGAGGTTTGCTGTCTGCAAGAAAGCTTAAAAACATGTTGAGTAGTAGTTAGTAAAGGGAAGAAAGAGGGGGAAATCTTTCATTTCTGATCCTTAGCACACAATGGGACTCTCAGGTGTCCTGCTTAGGGGCCGCTACACATCCTGAGCTCTTGGCAACTTGGTAGTTGTGTATGATCAAACTAATCAGACTTCTGAGTAGCAAAAAAAATCTGTTGATCCTTTTTCCTTACTTATGAGTAAATGTTAAAATCTCCTCAGCCTTATCTAAGTGCAAGGCTTGTTATTAATCATTGCCACTTGCAATCCATGGAATGCACATGGAAAAAGGGTGGAATGCGTCAGAATCAAATTCCATGTGTTTCATCTGGTCAGAGGGCAGCCACTTTTTTCTTTATTCCCTTCTTTTCTGCTGTCACTTACGCATTTATGACAGGATAATCAAAGCAAGAGAGCTGGTCAAATCTCATTCGTATGTTCCCTGTGCTTATTAGCTCTATTAAGTTATGATATCCATATACGTATATATAGAGAGAGAGAGCTTAATCTTTTACCTAGAACGAGATCTTTCAGAGAAAAAGTTTCAAAGGACTCTTTTTATTCATTATCTTTTCTAATAACAAACACATAACAGAATTCAAGCTACTCTGGCATTTATGCTTAAACTGCTCATGGTACCTCAGGACTCCTGCCCATGAATTTCTCATCCTTCTCCACCTCCTGCCATAAACCAAGGTGCACAGAGGCTGAAACAACCACTGAGCATGATTTTTAGCGCCTTGAGCTACCTTCACCCAAGAAGGTGGTGGTTATTTGTATGCTGTTCTGTGCCTGCTCTCACCTACTTCTCCCAGCCTCGAGTTTGGAAAAGAGAGCAGGACCCATTTCCCTGAGCAATTCAGCCCTCGCGCACCTTTTCCAGTGCCCAGGGCCCATGTGGAGGGACCAGGAGCCCCAAAGCAGACTTCACGGCAGAGCAACTATGCTGTAGCAGCCTTCGCTGCAGAGCTGGGTCTCGTCTGCAGGACAGAGCCTACCAAGTCTTGCTTGAAGATTCATTGCACTGAATAAGATATGCTTAACGTGTTGCAGAAGAGCTGTGAATTGTTTCTACCGTTCAACCTATGCAGCAGAAACAACTGAGCTAGTTTGGAGATTGAGTATACTGTTCCCTGGCTTTTCACAAGGTACAACAGTTTAACTTTTCTTTGATTCCATTTGTGTCAGGAGGATATTAATTCTTATATTGATTTATTATGGTTTTTTCAATACTAACATCGCTAATTCAAACTTCCAAGTGTGTTCTAAATGCTTTCCTGTTAAACTTCACCAACAGTCTTGAGATAGGTGCTAAGTGCTTCAGACCATCAGGCACCTCAGTAACAGGGTCCTTGTGCATATGAACTGCCATCTTCTACAAAGCCTTGATGCCATTGGCAGTAAGCACATGTGAATTTGTATCTGGATAAAATACTGAAATCCCGTGTTTCCTCTGCATAAATATCCCCAGGAACAGATGTTCATCTCCATAAGAGTTTACAGACAAACAACCAAGGACATGTAACTGATAAAATACTCTGAAATCACCTGTTGAAAAAAAACTTGTAGTATTTTATAAAAGGAGGAAGGCATTTATATATAAAGGACTGAGGTCACTTTGTTCTATTTTGTTCTGTATGCTATTGTTAATTAGTCACTTATGCGAAGTATTTGCCTTTGTGCAGTACAGCGCAAATGGATTTTTGTTGCATAGTGCAAGAACTCCAGAAAATATTCAACAGCAAAAAACAGTCTAAAGGATATAGCAATGCTGAATTTGGAATTTCTGCCTGTTTGCCCTTGTCTGAGAGTCAAAGATTTTGTGTATATCAGTATTCATTAATCTTTTCAGGATTGCATGTTTCCCTACTTGCACACACACTGCAGCTGGTTAAATGGTGATGTCTGCCTTCAAAATGCTAATAAGCATATGCAGCTATGGCATATATATGAGATATGCACTATCATACTTGGACAAAGCAGCTAGAAAATTCAGTTCCAAATACTGATTTCCTTAGTGTATACTTTTTTGTATAGTGGAAATATTATAGCTCTCCTTTCCCTTCCTTTTACTCCTCCCTTCAAGGTTAATGTTTTTGCTAAGACAAAAGAAACAGAAAACCTCAGTTAAGTATCAGCAAGTGGAGATTGGTATCTGTAGAGGACGTCTAGAGGGCATACGATATGATTGTCTCCTTTGAGGTGTTGACGTCTCTCGGACTATTTTGTGAAAAGAATTAGGAAAATAGTGTTGGCTTGTTGTTAGTAATGGATTTGCACAAGTTCCATCTGTGGACGTGGAACCCATTCTTTGTTGGAAAAACTAGATTGTTCCTTTGTGGCTGATTAGGTACTAACTCCCGAGTTCATCCGAATGTCGCCTGCTTACCAGACTCTGCTAAGCGAAAGCTGCCTGTCCATTCCTTTACTTAGTTGTTTGGAAATAAATGTCAAAGCTTAGATTCAAAATATCCATAGCACAGTCACACCATAACCCTGCACAGTACTTTCTCCATTTTATTTTTGCTCTCAAACACACTTCTGAAAATTGCCTAACTAACTTGAGATTTGGAGTGACTCCATAATGAGGAACAGAGTCACTTCAGATTGAATTTCTTCTTTGAAAACACATTAATAAAGTCTGTGGATTTTCTAATATGAATGGAATAAAGATATGCATGAGGCAAGAGCTGCCAAAAACAAGCATGAAGTTAGTTTATTGTCATATGGGATGTTATTAACTCCTCGACCTTCAGCTCAGCCTACTTGTTTATTACACTTACATTTCACACACTTGACTGCCCTTCAGTGTGAAATAGCATAATTTAAAATAAAAAATAAGACCAACCCTTTAATTTAATCAAGGGCAGGGAACTGCCATTGCAACATAAGTCATTGTCCCTCATTAATGTATCCTTTCACAGGAAAAATAGTATAGTGTTTCCATTTCTGTAATCTGAACAACAAACATGTTAATAGGTATCAATTACCATCCAGTTTCAGTACTTAGAACCAGTAAGAAGGACAATGTGAGGGTTTCACATCTGGTTTTAGTGAAATTGTTCCTGTCTGTGGTATTTAAAATTTAAAGAACTCCAGTTATTGTGCAATTGGGAATCCTAGGGGAGTACAATGTTAATGAAATCCATAACGTGCAGGGATTTTATGATTGCATTTTCAAGGCATTCCTTCAAAAGGGACAACTGATTCCTTCCATGGCACCAGTAATTGTGTTTTTACAGAGTTGATTTAATGTTTGCATTTAAGAACAGCAGTTACGTTTACACTCATCTGAAAAGGTAACATATGAAATCTTTACATGTAGGGAAGTTTTGGCATCTTACTTCTGAAGCCTTTGAGCCGGAGCCGGGGGCTGCCAGGCATGGCAAACCCTTGATCCTCAGGCAGCCCCAATAGGTTGTGGCCCGCAGCCCCCAGGGCAGCGCAGGAGACGGGGAAGCTCCCGAGGAGCTCCTAGCCCGATGGGTGCCCTCAGCTAAAGGCACAAGAGACCCACGTGTGCGTGGTTTTGAAGGGAGACTGATTGCCTATTACCAGGGTCACTGGGAACCTCTGCTGTCATCAATCCTTATAACGGCGTGGGCTTTCAAACCCGCAAGGAGCAAAACCTTCTGGGTACTTTTACTGCACAATCTGTATATTTTCTATCAAAATGTTTCTTCTAATGCATGTAACACAAATCTTCACACTCCCACCAAGCTCGATGATAGTTTCTGGGTGGCACAATTTTTCTCTGGTCCTGTAATGCTGAGCGAGACCTCCAGCTTGCCCAGAAAGCAAAGTATATTCATTAATAACATAAGATCTTCAGTTCATATTACGGCTAGGTTGGACAAAATAATAAATCCAGCTTTAAGAATCCTAGTGTCAGATCAAAATCTTGCAGCCATAAACCAAAAAGCACTACCCTGGTATAAATATACTCTGCCGGTTCAAATTTGTTCAAAAAAGGTTAACAGGGGGTTAACATAAATAGACATTCTACTCTGGATTTGATATTATCTGTCATTCTGCAGCTGACATAAGGCCATACACCATGATGAACTCTCTATTGTGTGTTCTGGCTAATGTGACATAAATGGCTAATCCTGCCCAAATTTGTACTGCTGGGTTTCTCAGCAGGGCACAGGTCTGGTATGACCTGGAAACATACAGAGTCAGAGGTTGGCACAGGGAGCAAGTCTGGTCGCTCCCTCTCGCCTCTGCCTGCCCATCCTCGACTCATCCCCTACCCACCCCTTTGGCACCTACAACTCCTGCAGAGTAATTTTCTAGACCTAATCTGGTGCAAAATTCTCTCCCTGCATCTTGCAGCATTTAGGGATCTGGAGAAAGGCCAGAGAGAGGTAAGAATAGGCCTTCTCAGAAAGCAACCTGGGAGATCCCCCTCGCCTCCACTGATTGAAATATCAGTTGTTTATTTAACACTAACTCTCCCGTTCAAGGAAAATATACTTCCACTGATTCAAAACACTTCTATGTATACACTGCTTCTACCAGAATGAGAGGGACCTCTGAGGTGGAATTTTCCTTCCACATTTGTCTTCATTCCTTTACATTTGCAGTAACCTACCTTCTTCATTATTTGTTCCTTTGTAAGCGAAACCCAGAAGCATGCATCACTGATGTGAACTGGTATATAGATTAGTAGAGATTTATTCCTGTAGCACTTCTGAAAATAATTGCAGTTCATCATTTGGTGTCTCAACCTTTCAACTGTGTCATAGCTTATTTCCTTATCAGGTATTCACTTAAAAATATAGTCAGTATTTATATATGCTGCTGCACAGCACATTTGTTTCATTAACAGTTTTATTCTTACATCAGGCAGCTCGTCAGGTTGACTTCACAGAGCAAGCTTATCTAAATATTTCACATGAAAGCTCAAGGAAGTGCAAGTCAACAATGCCTGTTATTTTTATTCTTATTATTTCGGTTTCTTTTGGAGTTTGATACTGCAGTGAAGTGCATCATATTACCGCATAGAATAACATGAAACCTGGGAAACCTCAGCCTCCCAGTTCTCCTAGCCTTTGAAGGACTGCCTGAGAGTTGTAGTTCAGAGGCTTTGTGGTGGAGTTTGCCCATCATTAGGGAGAACACTGTTATGAAAGCACAAAAACTGTCAGTCCTTTGTCTCCTCTACCACTTTAGAATGCAAGTCATGTATTTGGTTCATGTCATTTTACAGTTCATAACTGCACTCCAGAAATTACAGAAAGCTTTGTATGGAAAAGTGTTACAGTTGTCTTATGGTCTTAAACATACTTTGCACATGGGCAAAGAATGACAAAGTAATATTCCTTTCTGCAGATCACAGCCAGTACAGACTGTGACACTGTGCAGAACTGGGGTTAACTGACCCAGCAGGATACATTCGTACCTTTATTTACTGTGACATGGGAATAAATGGTAGAGTTTCACAAAGGCAAGTACTGAAATTAGACAAGAGGGAGAGGGAGAAATAAAAGGCCCTAGAAAGTATGGAGGTTTTTTCTGGTTATTCAAAGTGCTTTAAGAGCTATTTTAGTATCAGAAAGTTCTCAGCCATAGATTTATCACTCTGGGGAGGCTGAAGGGATGCTCAGAGCACAGAGCTTTATTGCTCCAGAAGTGCAGGTGCAAAATGCAGTTTAGAAGCAAATCCTCTGTACCTCCCTCTGACATGTTTCAGCAACAGCCCTAATACAGAGGGGAGTCCTGCGTGGCTTCGAGCAATCCTGCACGCAACATATGGAGGAGCAGCAGAAGCAGAGCCCCTCGGAGCCTCCACTGCCAGCCTAATCATTATAATAGTTTCAGTTCTTTCAGGGGATCCATTATGCAGAGATCTGAGTGGTTGGTGCATAACTCTGTAATTACTTATGCATCCACTTCCCAGTCCAGCCCTACATCCCCTCAATGGGTGTAAGACAGATGGCCCCTTAGAGCTGAGATAGCAAATTAAAAATATGTCCAGCAAAAGCACTGATTCAGCAACTATGAAAATAATTTTGTAAACTTATCTCACTTTCACTAGTTGGTTCCAGGAGGGAAAGAAATTAAAACTTTTAAATATGTTTTTAAACTAAATACCACAGATTTGGGTTTTTTAAAATCACAGCATTTTTCTTTCTCTTTTCGTTCACAGAAATCAAAGCCACTTAAAAACTGTACAAAAATATTCCTCTCGCAGGTTTTTCTTTATTTTTCTACCATTCACCAGGTTCAGTGTTTGGCTCGACTCAAAACATTTGTTACTGTTTGCTGGTTTCCAGACTGCCATCAAGCCAAAAAAAATCAGCTGTTTGTGCCATTCTGCTTGCTAGGGGAGCTCTCTCCCAGATGGCTTGCAGACCCCATGAGGGCCAAGGCAGCCTTGCCCACCCAGCTACCAGGCACTGCAACACATCTGCTCCACTGCAGCCAGGACTTTCTGCAGATGTGAAAGAAGGTATCTCAAAAGGAGTTTTTTTTTTCTGAGTCCAGCAGAAATAAATGAATCCACAAGACTAGGCAGGTGTCAAACTGTGGGTTAGGTAGAGCTCAAGGATAGAATTTAAGTGACTGAGGGTAGTGGCTAAAAACACAGCCTTGGGTGGGAATGCACAGCTGAGGGATTTTAAAATAAGTAGAGTTGTTACTGAGCTAAAGGTCTCTTCTCATGGAGCCGACCCTTGGCTGGAGGTGATAGGTGTGCTGCTGAGTGCTTTGCAGAGACAGTTGTGCATTTTTATTCACTTTTTACTCTTTCCACATATGCACAGCAGTATGAAGCTGAAGAGTCCATGAGTTCTGTGGGCTCTTCCCCACCCCAGCATCCGTGCTCCAGATTTTCTGTTGCTGGGCTGTTATTTGCCTTCTCTGTCCTTGTGTCATTCTGTTTTCTGTCCCAATTTAATTCTGTTCTGCCCATTAGATGACATTTTCACAGCAGTAGCAAAATAGGTTGAAGTGGAAGAATAAACGGACTTTCTTCCAAGTGGTAAATACCTGCCCTTCAGAAAACAATTTTTTTTTCTTCCCACAAAAAAAAAAGTAAAAAATGCAAGAAAAAGAAAGGCATATTTCAACAAGGAAATACTTCTATTTTTGCTTTACTTCTTGTCTTTTCATTCAAAAAGAAGTATTGGAGTAAACTCCACAGCTGTCTGATAAACAAAACCTACCAGTAGAGAAATCACAGTTGACCAAACACTAAGCTGAGACTCAGTTCCTCTGTTTTCAGGAATAGCCGGCTTCTCATCAGAGAAGCATCATTTACTCTTCCACAGACCATCTGTACCTACGTAGTCTGGTCTTTCTCTTCGTTGCAGGCTCCTATGTTGAACACTTCAGGCCAAACTAATTTCTGGTATTGGTCCTCTGAAGATGCTAAAAAGATCAGTTTATCCTATCACATGTGAAAGAACAGGGCATATTTTAACTCATCATATTTAGGTTATAGATTGTTGTACTATAGACTAAGGTGGCGTTCAGCCCTAACAGAGACAGAAGTAGGCTTTTATATTGCAAATCCTATTAAATTCAAGCTATGGGCTTGAAGGGCTGACATAACACAGAATAATTTTAAAATGCTTTTATCAGGCTGTAAAAAGGGGTGTTCCCCTCTTTCATGATATGCTTAAGTGAGAAAATACATCCTGTGTTTATTTTAAAAAGCCACAGCACTTAAAAATCAATATCTTTGCTCTTTACATAGCTGGAGATAGAGCAACTTTCAGAGAGGTAGAGTGCGGATACACAAAACAGGCACCTTTTGCTGGCCAAAAAAACTCTGGAAATTAAATCCCTATAGCTGGAGTTTGAGCAGGTTTTTTGGAGAGAAGGGCAGAGCTAGGGACAGCCGGTCTACCTAGTTTGCTTTAGCACCAGCGGCAAACTTGTCTTGGCAGCCCCTGGCTTGCACTATCCCTTCTGCTGCCCCCCTTCCTCCTCCAGCACAGAACAAGAGCACCTCTCTCAGCAGCAGGTCCCTCATGTCACATGTTTCATCTGTGTCTGTGTATTTCCTCAGAATTTTGAGGGACATACCAAGGAAAAAGCGAATTATCTTTGCATAGTAGTAGTCTTTGTCTCTTGTTTTTCATCACACGTTTAAATACCCTCGCCGTACCATCTAACTGCACCTGCCTAGTATTTTTCCAGAAAGTAGCAGAAACTCATCTTTTAAAAAAGTAGTGACTTGCTTGGTGACCCAGTAGTAAATTAAAATCATCATACACAACGCGTATGAAATAGAAAATCGAATTTTGGCACAACAAAAATGACAGTTCCATTTAACAGAGAATAAATGAATGTAGACTCCTGTGGATGACTGACTGATTTAAAGAGACTGTGCCGATTTTCCAAGATGAGAAAGCTGATCACAAGAAAATACGTATATTTCTACGTGACACAGGTTATGCACCTATTCCAATTGCCAGAGAAATTAGGCTTTGAAAGTATTAAATCTTAGACACTGGCACTTTTTCTTCATTTTGTTGCTATTTTTTATAGACAGCCTGAAGCCTAAACTTTTAAAAATATCTGAGTGTAACAAATCCCAGTGATTTCAGTGGAACTCACTCCAAATACAGTGATTGCACAGTCAGATCTCTCTATACCATCAAGGTGTGTGGTCTGAGTCAGTCAATGTTTAATGCTGCATGATGTATCATCCCCTCACTTTCAGCTTCCTACCCAATTAGCATAGGCATGCTGCAAAACAGGAAGAAGCAGAGGTTATTTTTGTGTGTTTACACTGTACTTACATTCAAAATACCAAAATGTATTTTAAATCAAGCCCTTCTGCCTGATTTTAACTGGACAGCAGCTGGCTAAAAAAAAAAAGCTACAGAAGATCTTTACAGGCAAAATCCAGTTTTCCACCCAAAGTCCAGTTATTCACATGTGAAGGAGTCTGACAGAGAAGCTTCGGGTTGCTTGTTTCCCATTTGTGCATTAGTTGCTCAGCACACTTAGGGGAAAAAAGTCCTACAATTATGTCCTCTCAGAAAAGAGTGGTTCTGCAAGTATTGCTATAGAGTTTCCCTTTTCTATAGTTTCTAACACAAACTGGGGAAGGTTACATTCAAACTGCACTAAATAGTTGTCTTCGTTCCGGATCAGAGGATTAAGCTCAGGTTTAAAATTAAATGTAAATTACAAATAAGTATTCAGAAAACGTTAATTAAAAGTATTACGTTCCTGACTCATTTCTTGCTCAGCAAGGGTTCCTAAGTATCTTAGCTGGAGAAAGGGGCCATTCACATTCCTCCTTTTTTGACCAAGTCATTGTACATGTCTTAAATTATCCATTTGCAAGTTAATGTGGTGCCAAAGCAAAGGTTTTTATTTTAAAGAAGTAATATTTCACAGCAAGATATGCTCCTCCAAGATGTAAAACAATCTTTTTCTAAAGCACTGGGAGTTAATCAGCCTTTCTCTTCATTGCTACACGGAGGGTTCGAATGGCATAAGATGCTGATTACTTAGATCCCAGAGTATATAGAAATCCCAATACGATTACATTTTCCTCCCTTTGTTATCAGAGTTTATTGTATCTCAGTGTTCAGATTTTAAGTAGTTTTCACGGAAAAAAATAAATTAAGAGGAAGGTATTTTCTGAATCTTCTGAATAATGATTGCGTTACATCAGAGCACCCCATGAATTCGTAAGGTGGAGCTTGCAAATGAATAGCAGAAGGATCATTCCCTCTCACTGCGTGTGCACTGGATGCATTTCATACAATACAGCCAGTCCGTTTCAGGGGAGCATTGCCCTGCCCTTACTTTTAAACCAAACTCCTTCAAAGACTCACACTAAAAACATCACACAGAGCTAATGTGTACCAGTGACAGTGCTTCTCCTGGCCTGCTCGCAGCATTTCTCTTTCACATTTGATCTTTATAGCTTCCATACTGGAGCGATTTGGTTTGCTGAATTCTGGAAATGTCTCAAGTTGAAATGCTAGTGTATTAACCTGCTGTACTGAGTCTCTTTTGTTTCTCTTTACCAGAGTGCTGCTTGCCAATTTTTACAACTACAGCAGATTTTACTATTCAAACAGAACCAGATGGAACACCAGTTCAAAGAACATGTCAGAATTAAATATTTCTTTTTTAATTAGTTGCTTCTGATTTATGCAAAAAAAAAATTAACATAAGAGTGGGAGAATGTGCCATGAATCCAGATGCAACACAGCCCACACAGGCATTATCTTTTCTCTGTCAGAGACACAGAGGCCTTTTCTTTCATTTTTTCTTGTATTTTCTTTATTCTTTTTGTTTCTGGACTTCATTTTTCTTACACTTTCTGCATCTTTTCCTTCTTGAACCAGCCATATAATGATGACTGAGATTCTCTTACGTTCATCAGTCATACTTTTTCATCATTATCTTAAATTTTCTCTTGTAGAAACTGGCTGATTTGCGTCTAAAAACAAATTACTGTACTCAGTACTGCAATCCCAACACCAGTGTCTCAATGTAATAGCATCCTTTGAGTCTCTTCTTTGTTTTCAGCTGGGGGAATCGCTACATTCATGTTTTATCTCTGCAGAAAAGGGTTTGGGCAGAAGGTGAAGATTGTGAGGAATATTTCAACTGCTAAAGAAAGTTCATCTCCTTTTTGCTGCCAAGCATTCCTATTTCTTTGGCATGAATGTTTGCTCATCTCTTTCATGCTTCCGCGTTTTTGCCAAGTCACATAAGCATCAGCTCAGTAAAGCATACTGACTGAGGACAGTTGTTAGGCACAGACTAGAAGTTGAGCGTGTGATTAGCTGCTTTCTCTTCTGGGGCTTTCAGGATGTTGCTGTCAAGGTCAGTGAGAAAGACTTCAGTGACTCAGGAGGGTTCTTACTAACAGCAATATTTTCTCCTCACTTTCTTTATGGAACTGCCACAAATATCACTGAGAATTTTGCACTAAGATCTGAGATGGTTCACAGCCTTAACCATTTCCGCTTAAACCCAGGATGAATATTTGCACCCTGTCATTAATCAGGGAATTAGGCTCTTGTAATGACTACTCTTTTGAAAGACAAAGACTTTTCAAAGTAATTTCCCAACCAAATTAATTAGGCTATTCTCAGAATTTCTACTAGAGCCTGTGACATTTTTATTTAGCATTAAAATCTTCTTTCCTTAAAGCTCAATAAATAAAGGAATTATGTGACAGTTGTATATATATCACCGGAGAGCATGATTGGTCAAATCAATAGCAACACCTAATAAAAAAGATCAACTTGTGCCTAATTAAATATTTGACAGAAGAACAGTGAAGCATCGCGGCAGTTAATCTGACTCAGAGCACTGTATGCTATCTAGGGAAATGACACAGTTCTCTAAAAATATTTACTTTGGTATGTTGTGTCAAGTGATGGATTATACAGCTTTTCAAGCCACAAGAGATGCCCACAACAAAAAGCTTCCTGTTGTTAATCAAACTCCAGCACTTTGTCCTTTATTTTCTCAGGCTGTTGAACAGACCTACGGCAGGAGTGTTAAAAGCTGGTAAAGCTGCTCCCTTGCTACAGCTCCCTCAATGACTGTATTTTATTTAGCAAGGCAGATTTTCATTCTGAAAATAAGTTCTCCCATACTGTGACACGTTTAAGTATGATGACAGGAAGCAGCAATATTAATTTTAAGTCGTGTATGTTGTGTGTTGTTCTTTATCCAGCAGTTTGCTACAATTTGCTATATGATACATTTTGCAGAGCTAAATGTTATTCTTCTTTCTCCTTAACCCGTCTCTAATAAAATGCATATGCCACCCCTTGCATATCTATGACTTAAAAATGTGTCACCCACCCACATTTTTTGGAGACAGTAAGACAGCAATAAAAATATTTTTTCCTGGATGCTAAAAGTTATTGCAGAATAAATGGGAAGTAATTCATATGTAGAAGCAGCTAGCATCTTGCAATATGCTCTGGCAGGAAAGAAATTGATTTTAGAAGTAGGAACAACTGAGGCTTTTTTTACATGAACATTTCTCTCCTAAAAGAAAAAAAAAAACCCACACTTGAGAAGTTCCTCATTTCTTGTAAGTTAGGGGCGCATTCCTATAGGCAAGTCTGCTCCCAGCCTTGTACTTACACATAAAGGCAGTCACATTACAACAGTTATCAAAGGCTGTGTTTTTGGATAAGGCCTTAAGGCATCATTTTCCAAGAGAGATATTCTTTTTAATCTGAATGAAAGTGAACAAAATTTGAAAAAAAAAAAAAGCACTAGCAACATACTGCAGTTAGTCAAAGCTGAAACTCTGGTCATGGAAATGAAATGTCAAGATTTGGGGTTTAAAGACAGCTGCCTATCTCAGATCACAGCCATACAGAATGCAAAAACTTACAAAATCACTTGCATCCTCTAAAATAAATACCAGATGTTTGTTTATCATATGTGCAGAAAGTTAAATGTCAAATAATTGCAGGGAAATGCATTTGATGTTCATCTTCAAAAGTACTGTATTTCATCACCACCTCTCTCCACAGTTCATTTTAACGTGAAACACAAGTTCTGGAAACAAAAAAGGACAAGAAGGCCCAAACAAAAAGCTAGTTGTTAAAGATTTGTATTACTATCTCAGCTGGAGGAGACTAGATCTGAAAAAAATGGGTTACCTCTGCTCATGTTAACACTTAGAGCCCTCTGTGGAAAAGACATACTAAGTTGACTGGAAATCACACAGACAGCTGGACTCTATAAGCATAAGCCTCCAAAAAGCATAAGAATTCCCATCTGTCCAGTGACACAGCTGTACTGGAGTTAGTGGCCTCTGCAATGGTTCCTCTGGATAACATGGTACAGAAGAGCTGTGTCTTACCACAGCTACGTTCTGGTACTCTCAGTTTCCATTTGTTAACAGCAGTTGATGTGATTGAACTTCAACTCTGAGCAGTCTCCGTGACATTTAGAATGTGCATTTTATGCACAATTTTGCATTTAACAGAAAGAAAAGTTTCAAAATACAGTGGAAGGAAAGCAAAATACATCACAAAGTGATTAATGAAGGTGAGCTTAACAGCTCCTTAAGACATGTCATGCAGTTTCTAAGGTAGTCTTCTACATAATTTATTTCTATCACCTTACTTAGAGAAGAAGATTGGTGCATTTATAGCTTAATTTACAAACATACTTAGGCACCACAGAGCGGGGCTCAGCATTGCAATTCTGTTTGTACGCACCTGGAGAGGAGCGGTTCCTCTTCGGAGGCCACTGTCAAAGGGAGGGAAATGTCTCAAACTCTACCTCTCTCCCGGCCCTCTGCCCTGACACAGAGTTAGCACTAAAACCTCAACCCTTCTGTTTCTCTGCTTCTTAGCCTGACATTTCTTGTTTGCACTGCTCATTTCTCACAGTGCTGTTGGAGAGAGGTTCTTCTTTTTCCCTCTACCAGCTTGTGAGAAAACACCCCCTGGCGTGTGGCAGATCTGGGGTTACAGCTTACTTCTGCAAGGGCTTTAAAGCCATGGCGTGCAGCTGAACACTCAAGACATCAGCCTCCAGGTGCTTCAGGAGAGGACTGCTGTTGACATAGTTCCAGTTTTCAAGAAGCACATAAGATTTGTTGATCCGAAGAGAGCACATCTATGGGAAGAGATGTTCTCCCTAACAACATTCTTTTTCCTGTACTGTATTACACGGTTACTGGAGCCAGGACTGCCAATGAGGTTGCCTCTTCCCTACTTACAGGCAATAACTTAGAGGTCTTTTCAGAGTATCTTTCTTTCCCTCAGTGAGCTATTAAATTCTGGTGGGAGATTTTCAGCCTGCCTTTCGAATTCTGCTGTGTTTTATGCATGAAGGTAGGTGTCTACATCCTTTGTGTGTTCAGGACTTGATTCTGGGTAGTGTGATAGATGCTGTAGGATATTAAGTACCCCAGGAGTTAGGGGATGTATCGGATACCAGCAGTCGGGACCAAGCAAAATTTGGGAGCCTGAATTTCTTTGATGGGACAAGACTGAATTTTTTAAATGGTCAGTGACTGGTAGCTGTAATTATTAGCTCAGCCATTAACTAATCAAACCTTCCCCTAAACCCCTGATGTTAAATTTTAACTTGGCTTCAAATACCTAGAACTCTTGTAATAGCCCACTGCTTGACTATATTCACAATGAAATACTTACTGTATATTAAAAGGCTCCTACTAGAATCATTTCAAATCAGTTGGAATGGTGTAGGCTCGGGACCTTAATCATTTCAAAACTGAAGAGCTGTTTCAAATTGTAAGAGGAACAGATCATTTAAATAACTTAGCTCTGCACTCCCTCAGACTTCCAGATTTTCAAGTGCACTTCAGCCTGGAAGTGAATGTGGTATTGGACATAACTCAGCGCAGCACACTTTACAATCAGCAGAGTACAGTTTGGAGAGCATTTGAAGTTAAGCTGAGATTGCTCAGTGCAATGATGCCCAGATTCCCCCATTAACTTTCAGATTGCAACAATCTAACATCTGAGACTCTCTAGTTACTTTAAATCACTTGATTGTTTTTATAAGGCGGTGCTGGGCTCTTTTATTTTTTATGAAGACTGATTTTTCTTTTTGTCAGGACAAAACACAATGTCGCAGTATTTCACCCCTAAAGACAAAGGCTAAAATGTTGCATACAGACTTTACTAGCCTTGAAACTGGGGCAGGGGCTTTCCCTGTCACGCACAAGGGTGCTATTCTTGCGTTGGAAGACTTCAAAATGCCTTGCATATGACATGGGCATTGAGAGAGCAGCCAGTCTGTCCTCAATAGCACTTCCTTCAGCCTTTTGAGAGAGAATGCAGAGTGTGTTGTTTTAACTGCTCCAGTGCCTTTGGATATATGACATACATCCAGGAAGAAGGATGCCTGTGGGACACACGGGATGTATATTCTGAATCTTGCATACTTTGTAAATAATGAAAAAGCCTGAGACATTCACAGGATGCTCAGTTGAGAAGGGTTATTTCAACCTATTATTATTCTGATAAAGTCTGGACAACTGAAGTTCAGGGAAATAAATTACTCTGACTGATATTTTGTGAATCAACACATTTTATAATGAAATTAAATGTTTTTCTTTAGGAAACAAGAAAAATATTCTAGCTGAAGAGAAAGAGGGTGATGAATTTGCTTTTAATTGTTTTGTTGCTGTGGCTAAATAAAGGCTGTGAGGAAATGGCAGGTGTTTCAAAGTGGTGGTCATCAGCCTGGCTGTAAGAAAATTCTGTGCCCTGTTTCAGCCATTTGGAAGCTGGACCTATGCACTGGGACAAAGGTTTCTTTTGCCAGCAGAACTGACTTAAGTAGCTGCACTCCTGTACCCCACATCATCCTCCCAGCTGTGCCAATACATCTTCTGTGATGCCACATGATGAACTAGATGAGGAAACAGATCTGGATGACAAATAAATAACTTGGGGAGGAGCTGGCAGTGCATGCTCACAGTCCAGAGAGCCAACCATATCCTAGGCTGCATCAAAAAAAGCGTGGCTGCAGGTTGAAGGAGATGATTCTGCCCTTCTGCTCTGCTCTCGTGTGACCCCACCTGCAGTTCTGTGTTCACCTCTGAGACCCTCAACATAAAGACATGGATCTGTTGGAGCAGGTCCAGAGGAGGGCCACAAAAATTATCATATGATTGAAACACCTCTCCTGTGAGGACAGGCTGAGAGAGTTGGGGTTGTTCGGCCTGAAGAAGAGAAGGCTCTGGGGAGACTTTATAGAGGCCTTCCTGTACTTAAAAGAGGCTTATAAGAAAGATGAGGACAATCTTTTTAGCAAGGCTTGTTGTGATAGGACAAGGGGTGATGGTCTTAAACATAAAAGACTTCAGACTAGATTTAAGGAAGAAATTTTTGCAATGAGGGTGGTGAAACACTGGAACAGGTTGTCCAGAAAAGTGGAAGAAGCCTCATCCCTGAAAGCATTCCAGGTCGGATTGGACAGGGCTCTGAACAACCTGATCTAGTTGAAGATGTCTCTGCTCACTGCATGGTATTTGGACAAGATGATCTTTCAAGGTCCCTTCCAGCTCAACACATTCTATGATTCTATGATTCTATGATTCTATGATTCTATAATTCCATGGTAAATAACTTTTCCATCTGGTTGCAATGTAATATAATGAGAGAAGGAAGAAGAGAGTGAGTCAAGAGGAGGCATTCATGTGCACACCATAGTGTTGATTCCTCCAGCAAGTTCAGAATGCCATTATCTTCTAACAATTAAAGCTCATTACATTTGATGGTTAGAACAGAATTATTGCAATTGTTCCAGTGCTTCTTTCTGTTTTCTTTAAATACATCGTACAGTACAAGCAATTCATTTGCCTTTTTCCCAACAAAATTGCACAGTGATTTGTAATTATCTTGTGTCTAACTAATACACCATGGGATTTTTTTTTTCTCTTTTGTTTGCAAGCAATGAGCTCCTGGGTTTTAGCAGAGTTCTTGTTATCATTCCCTAAGTGCATGACTTTGATATCCTACTATTAAGTTTTATCCAATCTCTTATACTGTAGTCCTCAGGGTCATTCAGTTCTCACTGCGTGTCTCTCCTCTGTATTGACAATGCCTTGACGCTTTGTGTCCTTAGCGAATTTCATTAGCATCTATAGAAGGTAGTTAATGAAAGTATTAAGTAAGATTGTTCACCAGACTGGTCCTTGAGGAACTTCTCTAGTAAACTCTGCAGTCCGGTGGTTCCCACTCACATTGGTGGGGTCTCTGGTTCATTCCCCTACAGATACAAGTTTATTCTCTGGGATGTTAATAGCCCTCCCAGCTAACTGGGGAAATGTCCCCATCTCCTGTGATGACACTGTCTACAAAATATGAGATTATGACTGTGTTATTATCAACAATATGTTGCAATTTCCTTTATATAAAATCCATATTTGTAAAACATGGGGAGGCAGAGGGCATGTCACTTGTGCAGCATTGTTATGCTCTGAATTAACTGTCCTCACCTCCCCATTCATTCTTTTCCACAGGTAGATCTAGGCCTTCTCCGCTTTGTTTCCGGAATTGGGACCCAAGGAGCCATCTCAAAAGAAACAAAGAAAGAATATTATCTGAAAACATACCGTGTAGATGTTAGCTCCAATGGAGAGGACTGGATTACACTGAAGGAGGGAAATAAGCCTCTTGTAAGTGGTTTCTCTTTTACCTCTCTTCAGCCAAGATACAGATTGTTGAACTGTTAGTTACTACCAGTTGTTTAAAAGAGAGGAATATGATATCACAGGTTTAATCAGGATGATCAGGGTTAACAATACCCCAAATTGAAAAGATGCCTCAGCAGTAAAGGGCCACAGAAATTGCTTATCCAAAGCCTAGAGCAGCTGAAAAGGGTGCAAGGTGCTGCCCTGTCTGTTGTACTCGCGGTAATTTGAGTGGTTTGGCTCTTCTCCCTGGAGTGTGCTACTGTTGCCCAGTTTGCCAGAGTTTTTCTAAGCGACCTTGAGAAAAACATTATGGGGAACCTTTTTAAAAATATGTAGGTTCCTCCTCTGCAGTGAAAACCTGGATATGCAGAGTGTCAGCGCCTCAGCTCCCCGCGCATACTCATGCATCTTGCAGGAGTGCTGGCAAGTCATAAGTAATTTGCTAGACTTCCAAGCATCTCACTGATGGGGGTCATGCAGATAGATAATTAGGCACATCTTTCCATCCTTATAGATTTTTATCACCTTTCCATTTATCAGCAGATTTGCTCTCTGTGACCTCCCAATGAAACAGCATTAGACACTCGTAAGAAAAACCTTCATTATCTGCTACCTTGAGCATAAAGCTTATTACTGAGAAGTCAGTTCTGCTCCAGCTCTCACATGAATAGTCCCAGTGAGGCCATGCCTCCCTTCTCACCTCGCTCAGGATGTGCCCAGGAGCACCATCCCTGGAGGCTGCCAGGGGCTGATGCAACTGGAAAGGTTTTGTGGTACCTCCCTTCAAAATAGCTTTTTTGAGACCCTTCTGTGAAAAAACCAGAACAACTGTGTAATACTAAACTCTATTAGTGTAACCATATCTAGCTCTAAATATTTGGTTACTGGTTTGTCCCTGACTCATCCGTAAGTGCTATGCCAAGTCCATTACATTTATCTAATCAAACGGTAGCAGTGTTTAACACACACATGTTTCTTCTTTGAAGCACTTTGTAAAACAATAAAAAATGAATTCTGAAAGCTTCTCTTTGACAGGTATTATTCTGGTTTTACAGAGAGGGAACTTCAGAAGGTCAGATGCCACAATATGAACACTGTATAATGTTGTATAAAGGTACAATGGCTGACTGGCCCAAAGTCACAAGAGGCGACAATGCTGTGGCTGGTATAAGGCACAGGGTTTCCTGGCTCTGGTTCCTGCAATCTGAACAAATGCCTCTTTCAAAATCAGACCATGCCTGATTTTCATTACCAGCATCAATTTGTAAACTTTCCAAGAGTGTATTTTACATGAGTTTCTCTTGTACACGCTGCCCTTAATTAGTGAGAACACTTCCTAAACCTGGGTTATTTGTTTGAAGGGTTTGTTAAAAAAATCAGTTTTCTAAAATGGCAATATTTTCCTGTTGATCAGGGCAAGAAAAAACTATGCACTAGTCTCCCTGTGATGTCTTTATTCAAATAAAAAGTTAAGGAGAGAAAGTTGGCTACTGAAGGAACAAGAGAAGCAGGCAGCCACTGATCTCTTCAAGGCGGCCTCACACGAGAGTTGCACTAAGCATGTGTAAGGAGCTGTGTATTTTGGAGAAAAGACTCATTTTCTCGGTCAGATGCAGACCTTGAGAAAACTACGGCAAGTCCTCCCAGAGAAGTAAAAAAAAAAAATGTTGCTGAAAAGAAACAAAGCTCCGTTTAAAATCTCTTGCTAGATATGAAGCTCCTGTAGTAAATTGCTTGAGATCTGGCTGAGCCTGATGAGCTGCCAGCTGTGCGCTGCTGACCCCTGCTCCAAGCTAGTGCAGTTATTGCGAGTAACAAACAGGAAAGTAGACAGTGTGTGTGAGAAATGGGAGAACCTCCCATAAAAGGAGAGGGGTTTGTATCCATGAAAAACAACAGGAAACTGGTCCGCTCTACGTGAGGAAGAAGCAGGAAGCTGAATCACCTTCTTAGGACTAGAACATTGCAAGGTTTCAGCTCTGCGAGGAAGGAGCGCATCTGCAGGGTCCTCAACATGAAAGTGAGGCACAACCCTGTCCCGTCTTGTGGAAGTCTCATTGTTTGTCTGATTTGACTGTTAGCCTCAGGGGAACGCGGCAAAAATCTTGGAGCCTGCTATATAGATTTTAAATAGACTTCCACCTCGGTATGCAAGGAGAAAGAAGGCCTGAGTACTTGTTAAAAAGGATTTTAAAATGGAACGTTAACAGAGCAAGGTTTGCATGATACACTCAGCAAAACTCTTAAGTCCAAGGACAGAAAAATTATATATGTTTTTATCCTGATTTGATAGGGGAATTTTATGTGGTCTAATTGAAATCCAAACCTTTAATTTGGGCCTAAGGTTCTGCAGCTTTTTGTATCATTCTACGAGCACATGAGGAATAAAACTGCCCTAACAGGGCATTGAGGGATTTTTCCAGGACACGGCAGTCCTTGGGTGACAAACACAAGTGTATGTCATTCCTGCAAAAAGCTCTGGGCACCTAAAAATAGGCAGGGAGTGTACAGACCCTTGCTGCACTCAAGTGAGCTCGTGCTCTCAAGATGGCCCTGAGCTCTCCTGGTCGGCTTTGGTCTGGTGTGATAGAGGACTTGCAAATGGCAAGTATTTTTTAGTAGCACTGAACACCTTACACTTTTTTTCCTTTTCAAGGGAAGGTTACTTGACTACAAAAAATGTGTTAGTTCAATGGAAGAGTTCCCCATGCAAGTCGCTTGTCTCATCACGCCCCGAAACAACCGCAGTTAGACCTTGTATGTAACTACCTGTAAAATAGAGAGTTGTAAATGCCATTTGCGAGAAAACCTAACAAACGCATTCTTTTTCTTTCCACACAAAGGTGTTTCAAGGGAATACCAATCCCACTGAAGTTGTTTACAGACCTTTTGCCAAACCAGTTTTAACACGGTTTGTGCGAATTAGACCAGTGACTTGGGAAAATGGTGTATCACTGAGATTTGAAGTTTATGGCTGCAGGATAACAGGTAGGTCTTGCGAAGGATTTTATAAACAAGGGAGTTTATTGTGCCTATCCCATGGGTTTTATTTTGATGAACGAAATGCATCTGCACTATTTCCACTGTGGTCTGAATGTAAAAATATTTTTAAAAAAACCAAACAAAACCAAACTACAACAACCAAAACATGCAGCGTTATCTGAATGTTGTTCTGCAATTATCTTTTAGGTGTTCAGCTTTAAGAAATGAAAAAAAAAAGTTTAATTTCTTTTCTTGCAATTATTTTACAGCTCCATGAAAAATTCCTGAGATACACAAATACTATGCAAATTCCCATCTTGTTCTTCCTTCATAACCCTCCAGGTCTCTCTTTCTCAGGTCTGCTATATGTTTAAAAGCATTGCAAGATACCAACACTTGATTTGAAGCCTGTTCAAGCAACTAGACATAGTCAGGTTACCACTACTAATCAGTATTGGCCTGTAACTCCTTTATATTGCACCCATAACTAACAAAATAACTGTCCAACGTGCTTTCTGAAGTAACAGCTAAAGACTTTCATTATCATCAATATATTATCTTGAAAAATAAAAAAGTACAAGCAGGATTTTTTTTCAGAAGTCTTTTTTTTTTTTTGCCAGTTCTAGGATTTCTAGAAGTCCTACAAAATAGGTCTAAAACAAAAAATATAACTTGTAGATTAAAGAAACTGTTAATGATTTCACATTTTTTACAAAGCTGATTTTTCTAAAAAATTTTTAGCACCATTTTGTAACACTTACTACAGTTCACAGTCACTAATTTTTAGTAGTTCTATTTTTTTATATAATTTTTTTCCCCTTAAGGTGTTTCTTTAGTTTCGAAAATATTTCTTTGGACTGGTTTCCATACAGCAGGAAAAAAAGATCACTGATTACTGTGTTATAGAATTCCTAGCCATTCTGTGAAATCTTTTCAGATTAGATGGTGGTAATATCAGCTGAACTCCTGTTACATTCTGTATTGGAAATAGTCACTCCTTGTTAGCAGCCTTTCCTACTTGTAATTTATATTTATCCATATTTATAAAAGAAGTAACTATTTAGCTTCTGTGCCATCTGAAAAGCCTGAGAGGCTAAAGGAGTACAGTAAGAAAATCTCAAGCATGGCAATAAATTATATTTTACAGAATGTATAAAAGGTTTCCATTTTCACTGTCACTAAAATTAAGTAATCTGCAACCATATTTTGGCTGATTTTGTAAGTTTTCTCTAGGGAAATATCGCAAATTCAGATGTAACCCTGCACCTTCTCCTCAGCAAAAAGAATAGAAAACAAGAATAGAATAGGATTTTCTGATCCTTTTGGTTCCCATCAAGCCAGAAATACTTGTGGTATTTTGGTACTTCCTGCCAAAATTAGGATGTGCAAATCTGAACAAATGAAAATTATATACAAATCCAAAGAGGTTATTTTGGATATAAGAAAGAAATAAGGAGTTGCTTATGATAGTTGAATCGACTGATATGTCCTGTTTCTGTTTTGCTGATTATTCAGATTAACTGTTTAATTTATTTAATTTTCTCACTGTAGATTATCCTTGCTCTGGGATGCTGGGTATGGTGTCTGGGCTCATTCCCGACTCTCAGATTACTGCGTCTACTCAAGTTGATCGAAACTGGATCCCTGAAAATGCTCGTCTCATAACAAGCCGCTCAGGCTGGGCACTGCCACCAACCACTCACCCTTACACTAATGAATGGCTTCAAATAGACCTTGGTGAAGAAAAAAAAGTGAGGGGAATAATTGTCCAAGGAGGCAAGCACCGAGAAAACAAAGTATTCATGAAAAAATTCAAAATTGGCTACAGCAACAATGGATCAGATTGGAAAATGATCATGGATTCCAGCAAGAAAAAGATAAAGGTAAGGAGGAAACCTCTGCACAAAAATAAAGTTGCATTAAAAAAAACAGTTTACACTAAATTTCTACTCATCTATCACTGACCTTAGACAAGGCACACAGTTGGGATGACCCTGAGGGTTTGCTGTGGGAACTGTCCCATGCCTGAGGGCAGGACTTGGCCTAAGGACAATTGCCACTCCTTGTGGCAAAGGGTTTTTTTATTCAACAGCTACTTCAGATGTGATTTCTGACAAGGACAGTGTGCCTCTGTGGCCTCTCAGTTACTGCAAAATCCCATGCAATGAGACAATGCTTTTTGCAACACTGACAAAAAAGTAATATTTCCTCTGCAGGTTTTCCACTGACAGTGAACAAACTTATTCGAGACACTGAGTTACTTTTCTTCTGCTTCTTTTTCGTCTGAGCTGTAGAATGAGAATGGTGTTATTTAACTGAGTAGGGTACCTGTTGGATTTCTGAACTGCCTGCTTTGAGAGCATCACAGGCTCATTGTAACGGTCTGATCCATGTCCCTCTGAAAGAAAGTAATGGAGTTCTTGACATGTTATCCCATCCCAAGCGAAAAGTACTATTGTACTGTCACAAGTGAAGCATTTTGGAGGTTGCTTGGGAATAAAGGGCAGCTGATTCATACGTTCAAGCACAAACTGCAAGACATTTACGCAGGAGGGTCAAATGAATTGCTGGGATATATGCCAGGGAAAAGAAAATTAGTGTGGCCCAGAAAAGTTTCTGGGAGTGTACCTCTTGCGGTCAGTCTTTGAATGTATGCTTTTCAGGACATAGATGGCCCTGAGTGTTCAGCTTATTTACCCCAAATCCCATTCGTTACATCTTCCATCTTACTGTGATTGCTCACAAAGTACACGTTTGCCTCAAAAGGCACAACCCTTTTTTAGTCCTCCTACCCTCTTCCTTGAGGACACCAGTGGGCAGGCAGTCCTGTTCACAAACTGGTAATGCCACACTGTGATTATCAGGGAATCACACACCAAAAGGCAAATCAGTGTGGTGCTTGGCAGATGGGAATCCTGAGAGTTACTCCCTATCTCATCTGTGTTAGTCTGAAAATTAGATGTAAAAGCTGTTTTGCTATATAGATTCATCCATTGGACAAACCTGTGTTTCCTTAAGGGAAAAGCCGAGTGGGCCCATGGATGTAGCTTTTCCAGGCACATTTGGTAAATATTGGACTTCGTTCTCTCCTGTTTTAATCTCACTGAATATGTCTGCATTTTCTCACTTCTCATCACTTTTCATCATTTGTTTTGGGGATTAACACTAAACGAATTCAGCCTTTGCAGTCAGCTCCTTTCTCTTGTTACCATGAGTTTTGACTTCATCATAAAGTGTGAAGAGAGTGTAAATCAACAATGGGATCTAACCATTTTCTTTCTAAGATAGATGTTGTTTTGACATGTACGTCTACACTGTGGCTCAACGAGGGAAAAAAATAATGCCATATGCTTTCAAAGCAGTGCGCCGTCTGCTGCATGGCTTTCTGTTTTCTAATACAAGCACTTGCCATCATTGTCAGAAGTTAGCAGTTTGACAAGAAAACTAGTACTAACCAATGAACTGAGCCCATCTTTGGTTTTCATCACTACCAGAAATTAACTTTCAAGATCAATGGAACGGAGAGGATTGGAATTCAAATCCGTTGTGGCATAATTACAAACCTTCCCAAAAATTCAAGACGTTTAATAAACTTTCTTCTGAAGCACAAGTTCTCTTTCAAGAGAATCAGATAAATCCCATGATTTGGGAGTCAGAAGGATTTAAAATGTTAATACTGGAATGTAGTATTTTTAAACGCAAGTGGAGCTGGATGGGACAGCATGCTATAATGAGTCACAGCAGGAATGTGGATTAGAAACAGCCTTGTTATATGAAATGAAACACATCGTTTCACTTGGTTAAAGTCTTGACTTTCAATAAACAAACAACTGCATTTTAGGAAAAGAAAGAGCAGTGACAAGCTATACATAACAACAGAATATGTCCAAAGGATGAAACATCACCTTGTTTCTTAATATGATCTTGTCATCCATGCCTGCAGCTCCTATCACTAGAACTACCATAACTCTCTCCTCTTTGGCTGACCCAATTTCTGCTATTTTTGAATGTGCAGAATGTTTCTCCCTTCAGTCTACCTCAAGCACTCAAATGAGTGAACATCACAAATCCTCAAATGATCATACAGAACCCTATTTTCTTTTCAAGATCCAATCTGTATTTCTTGTCCGTAGTCTTACTTATTCTTACTCCATGGAGTCATCTTTCTCTTTCATACTTCTTTCCTCTCTCCACTTCTCTCTGGTTTTTTTTACACCTCCTCTCATTATTTCATTATTTTTAGAAACTTCTAAATATCTTGCCATTTGGAATAAACTTTTAAATTTTTTCTGTAAATTTTATTTTGATTTTAAAAGATATGAAGAAGATTTTTTTCTTCTCATCAGTTCAGCTTCTCCTTTGTTTAGCTATTATTTATTATAACATCATTGTATCTAAGTAAAGCAATTTGTATAAAAGACACTCACTGTATAAAAGACACTCACAAAGTGAAGTTTTACCATATAGTCCTCTCTCCTCCCCCATAGAGAATACCAGTACATTTTAAATGAACAGTCAAAATTGAATCACAGGCAGCTCTGCACTACAAAGGACAATGATTCAATATAATTCTAGATGTCTATTGAATTCTAATGTCTATGTGTCAGTACTGCAGTGCTGATGTCTTTTATAAAACCGTTTTCATTATTATATGTTGCTATTAAAACTACTATTAAAAAGGAAGCGAGGATTCCTCAGATACATGTTTCTGTCTACTTTTTACATGTAAAATGGCATTCATTCTTTCTTATATGGTAGGTAGCTTTTCTGATCATTTGCACTATATTGCTATTCAAATACAATAATATGTAATTCCATGTTAATTAGTTCTGACAGGCCATCTACATGTGAATTCTTGACAACTGCCTTCCAAGCACTGGCAGAATACCAGATCAGCCAGTGCCCCTTGAAGCCACCTTGGAGTTACAATGTACCCTAGGAAGTAGGAGCAGAAGTATTAATTTTGAATTATTTTTTTTTAGTTGGTTGGTCATAGTCTTCCATCATCATTGGCTTTTGTAGCTGGGACTCTAACCAACGTCCAGAAGGGCTTATGGACCAATGGTTCATGATGCAGAGGTGTAGAGTAAATACCAGCAAGGCTTTTACGATTACACTGAAAGTACAATCAGATTTACCTATGCTGGATTTGTGCCTTGGGAAATACAACCACCTTTTCCTACGGCCTCTTCTTTCTCTGTCTCAGAGCAACGTGAGGAGTTCATTGCAGGCTTGGTTTTATTCTCATCCAAAATGAAGGGCATTTGGTGTTTTTTCCTGAAGAGGGCTTCAGACCTCACAGCTGTGAGTTGGAAGTGTCTTACAATAGCGCTTCTAATGCCATATTTGAACTGTAGGTCAGAGAAGATAGTTTTTAACATTCTGTCATTTAACTAATTCATAGAAAATTTGAAAATACTCATTTTTGCTTCACTGTTATAGATATTTTCATATTTTTTTCTTTAGAATGCTTTATACATAATATTCCAGAGTAATATTTTTTACCATGAAATAGTGTGAAAATAACCCCTCTTGCCTATCTTGGGTTATAAGCTCTTTACTTTTTCTTTGTACAGTTACTTCATTCTAAGGACCAATCATCTTCACAGAAGCACCTGAGGTGTTGTTATAAGTACAAATTATAACTTGTTCTGTATGCAAAAGATCACTGACAAGAGAAGCCAAAGGTATCAAACAAATGCCATTGAGAGCTGCACTATAGCTGAAGAATCCAGATTGCAACCCAGCAAAGAGATTTTTGTCTGAAATACAGATTTGCTGACCTACCTTGCCCATTGGATTATATTGCAGTTTTGTCAGGAAGCGTGTTTCTTCTTTTTTCCTTTCTTCCTTTCTTTTTTATTTCTTTTTATTCTTATTCAATAGCAGACTCACTGGAAGAACTCTTGCAGCTACTGTTCCTGGAGTTTAATTTATGCCTTTTGAAATACCTACAACTTGTGAAACTCTGTCACTGGGGGAAATCAGATTGAAATTTTCTCTTGAATAGTTGGATTATTATTGTAAGCACTTAAAAGGTGACAGGATCTTCACCTCAGCCATTTTTTTTCCCTAAGAAGTGTTGAAAATGTCACCCAGTTACACCCCAGATCAGAGCGTCATTTAAAAACATGTCTCATTAAACACTCAGCTCTTGTTATGACCGTGATGGATCGGTCGCTACTGAGTTTATGAAAAATGAAATGCATGACTTTTCCGAGAAGCTTTAACTATGCATATTCTATTCTCATTTAGGACAAGAATGCCTGACACTTACTAAGTACTTAGACTCTGGCCTACTGCTCACCTAATTCAAAGACTAGAGAATGAAGGAAAAAAGACAGTTGTTAAAAATATCTCTTTTCTTTTTTTATAACAAGTAGCGTTTGTCATGCTTTGCAGACTTTTGAAGGCAACACCAACTATGACACGCCTGAACTGCGGACTTTTGAACCCATATCAACGAGATTCATCCGCGTCTACCCTGAGAGAGCCACACACGGAGGACTGGGACTGCGAATGGAGCTGCTGGGCTGTGAACTTGAAGGTAATTGCTCTGCTAGAGATGAATGCACTTTATTATTTTCATAAATACATTCTCTACTTGGACTACTGCTGAACACTGCTGTGTCTGTACAGGCAGCACATTGGACTCTTGCTTCTGTGACTGCCATTAATGCTGTTTCTTGGCCTAATCAGTTCTTTCTCTGCAGACATTTGAATATGCCCAAGGCACAAATATTATTCTTTCTCCCATTCCTTTGTTGAATCACCGTGATATTCTCCACATGGTTTTCTGTTCCCTTAAGCAGCCTTATGATTATACTTTTGAGAAGCATAGAGCTATTAGGAGAGAATAAAGACAGGAACTTAAATTTTATTTTACCATGATACAGCCCTGGAAGAGATGTTTTCTGAGAACGCAGACGGAGCTTTGCACTAAATATAGCAATTATGTTCCTTGCTCCTTCAAAGGACGTGAAAGTCACACCAGATGCTATAGTGCGCAATGATTACTTGGCTCAACAGTGTCTGTGCTGTTCCTTTTGGCGGGTAAAGGGGGCCTCTTTGTTGCTCACCAAGCTTTAATTTTGCAATAGCATATAGGAGATGAAAGACCAGGAAAAGCAAAGTTTAGATATCTGTCCTTGGACTGTGACATGAAGTCAAGCTTTGATTCTTGTTATATAAACAATAATTATTTAACTTCATAGATAACTACAAATAACAGTAAGTGAATTTCACGATTTTATCTAGTGGATGATGGTATAATGGTGTGGCTTATAAACCACACAGCTTAACAATACAGAGAATAACAAACCATGTTATTTAGGGTTTCTTATGGTACCTCGTGTAGTAATAGCTGAACAGCCTACCAAGATGAATGGAACCAACTGCTCTGCCTCCATTTCTTTCTCACAATTTCTCCCTTGAGGCGGAAGAGTGGGAGGCATTCACTGTGAGAACTGATGAGCTCTGTGTTGTTTTTTTACTGAAGGCCAGATTGAATAAGTATGCTTTTTACTTGGCCCGGAAAGCGGGGAGGTTGGAAATACTTCTTAGTTCCTGCAGGAAGTCCTTACTTCCTGTGGGAATACATAGTTCCTGCAGGCTATTGTGCTACTTGCTCAGAAAAAAGAAAACCCAGCACCTGCCTTATGTAAACTCACAACCTGTGGGTAAAGTCCTTCAGCCACAGGGCTCCTGTAGTCACTTGGACACCAAGGAGTGAGTCTGTGGACCACCTTACAAGAACACGTTACTCAGTGAGATGGAGGAGCCAAAGAGGAGACTGACCAGGAAAAACACCTTGGTTTTTAAGTAAATTGCAACAGCAAGCACACTTTTTTTTCTCTAGGACACATCTGCTTGCATTTATCTTTCTGCTGTGGTGTTCTTCTGAAGGGTGCTTACCTGTAGGTCATGCATGGACAGGTGAAATCAATTCCCATTTACCCATGGAAGAAGCATAATAAGAAAACTTTGCTGTATAACTGTATCTTAAGAAGGGAGTTGAATGAAGAGAAGCCACTTGAGATTTACTGAGCAGGAGAGGAGTTGAGATGAGAGAAGAAGCATAGAGGTAGGCACAGACAGGAGTAGAAATCGTTTCTCCAGCAGTAATGAGCAAGGGGAAGTTCTGTGTGCCCAGTGGGTCCCAGGGGGCTTATGTGAAATGATGGCAGACATGTAGGCAAGCTTGATTCTATATAGGGGCATGAAGATCAAGATAAGAAACTTAACTCGATGTAGAGAGCTAGAGGGATCTCCCAGAGGGTTTTTTAGAGTGATGTGGGAAACAGATGCTCTGCATAATTCATAATAGGTACAGAACTGTTTCTTTAACTGGAGCTCAACTACCTGTAAAGCATAGGCTGGGGTCCTCGGGAGCCATGTTTCATCCCAGAGTATAGCTATTTCAGAAACTACTATCGTTCCTGACATTTTCAGGCCAAGAAGTCAGTGTGTAAGATCTTAACGTGGCCAGTGGGCTCTGGGGACATAAGGGCAAAGAAGAATCTGAGAAAAGGGGACGTTATTGCATAGCTTATAATGAGAGTAAAACATTGTTAATGGAAATAACAGTGGGTGCGAACAGACAAAAGCCTGGATCACATTCCCAGAGTTGTTATCTTAAGCCAGAGAACAGTACTTGCAGCATAAAACATAAACCTAAACATAACACGTAGTATCTGTATTCTGATTTCCCAGATGTGGTATGTTTTGCACATACTGGGTTATAGATATATTTTTTGACACCTTGCAAAAATCTCAAGCTTTTTAACTGTAATAACAAAGGTCAGATTTTTGCTGGTTATGCAGCAGCTACTGGAAAGTAATCACCAGTGAGAAGCAGGCAAGTGGCCAAGAGGGATGCCTGACATCACTGATGTCTTATTTATAACTTCAACAAAAACAAAAGAAACTCTTTCCACGTCTCCTCATTGAGCACAAAGTGATTCTACATCACACTGCTTTCCTGCCACTGTTACCAGGACTCTGCTCAGACATTTCCTCTCTTACATGTGTTCTGCTGAGAGATTTCTTCAGCAGTGTGGTGGGTGCTGGAGAATTACTACCTTGAGCACGACCCATCCTGCTACTCTATTCAGGCACTTTGGCCTGCAATAAAATTATGGCTTTTCTATCCCACCCTGTCAAGACTCCTATCCTGCCTTGCCAGTCCTTCACTCTTCACTGATAAGAACAACAAACGTGGATGAGCCAGTGAATAGACAGTCCACAGCTTTGCTGCCCAACTTCACACAGCCCTTGAGCTGAGATCCAGCAGAATGCCTTAGTGCAAGGAGGCAGAACAGATATGGCCCATTGCAAAGAAATGCTCACTAACCTGCAAGGTGCTCAGATACACCACACAAAGACAGCATGCAGTGCTCATCAAAATGTTACTGCCAACTGCATGATGGTTCTCCAGCACGTATTTTAACTGAATGACTGGATTTTGTTTCAGCTCCTACTGCTGTCCCTACTGTCTCCGAAGGCAAACCCGTGGATGAGTGTGATGATGACCAGGCAAATTGTCACAGTGGCACAGGTGATGACTACCAACTGACAGGTGCAGAAACCATCCTCATTCCATTGCAGCTTCATTGTAGCTCATATCCATCGCCAGTTACCAGCTAAACGTTTGCACTGATTTAATCACTCAACATAAATGGACATTGGTATGCAGTTCGTATTGTCAGTGCTGTCAAAACATAGGCATCTGCCTTTTACATATGACAATACTTTTGATTGTTTTCTCAGCTATGTAATTTTTGAAGCAAATAATAGTGACTAGCTGGAAGAGAGGGCAATTTTTTTTTTTGAGCAGGAATTGTGTCTAATCAAATGGCCTAATCAAACTTTCTTTTATTAAGAAAAAAGCTGGACAAACCTTTTGAGGTTTATTGTCCGAGACTGAAGAACTCAAAATGAAATATTGTTTAGGTTCAAGGCACATACGTGCTTACATACCTAAAATTTAGTATAGGACTCAAATCTCAATCCCAAACCTTTCCCAGACAGAAACAAAGCAGATTTGTTTCATCAAAGCATGCTCAGACATATACCAACAAAAATATTTCCATGAGCTTCCCCAACAAAGCTGCTTTACAGCCACAGAGGGGCTGATGTTCGCCAAGATGCCATCACCAGCAGAAAAATGAGGGAGAGACATAACATAGTCTGCATCCGGAATGGAGGAAGCTTGCTAGTTTTCATATTCTCCCACTTTTGCACAGAACCACTGTCATTCTGAGAGAGCTGACGCTGCACCACTACATTTTTGATCTCTTTTTGGAGGTCACTTGCTCCACAAAGCCCTGAGCCTCTTTGATGAGATCTTCCTGTAGCAGATCTATACATTTACAGTGATTGAGCTTATTTTTGGACACTGTGACACAGTGACACAAGTTATTTCATCACTGCTCTCTAGTGTGCTTATCTAATAAATGTTTATTGCTTCTTACATCCATAAAATAAAATAGCATTCAAATATGGCAATAGCTGTCCAAGAGGAGACTGGGAAAATTTAGGTAAGAGCTCAGCTTTCTGGAAGCAGCCAAGTAGAACATCTGACAGCAGATACAAGTGAAAGTGCAGTTTCAGCATCAAACCCTTTCTGAGATTTCCCAGCATCTCCTGTAAATGCACGTTGCAAATAGTAAACTGAAAAACAGTTCCTGAGTGGAAAAGACACTGTACAGTCACTGTCACTACTTTTCAAATTAGTGTCCCAGATGAATCTCATTCTTTATGAAAACAGCCATGCAGGGAGCCTGATAAAATAGTCTGTATCGTGTTAAGGTAGCTCAGAAAGCTTTCAGTATTACTAAACATTGAAATTTATTTATTTTTCTGAAAGGAAAAGGCCAGGTCAGGAAATGCTGAGTCTTTCTGCAGAGCCCTACACCGAGGGCTGGCTTGCAAAGTGCAATAGGCAGAGCCATATTTTACATAGATGGAGGCTGTGGTGAGAGGAAGGAGACAGATCTGTGCAAGCACTTTCCCTGTTCGCTCATAGTCCCTGCACTTCAGTAAGCCCAAGACTGCATCCCGCGTGTCCCTTAGGGAAAACTTACTGAGCAGAAGAATTTCCCTCTGGCAATTTTTGCAGGTTATGCTTAGAGGGCAGTTTATAATCCCTAAGACAAGGGAACCGCCACCAGCCTTCCTGAGAACCAGCTCTTCTGGGGAATCAAACCTATTTCAGTAGTAAAATTGAGAATTAGTGCATTGCCCTTCTAGAGGAGTGCGGATGCTTTAGCATGATTTATTACTCTGCGACCTAGAAAGCCTGAGCAGCGTGTGCCCAGTTGTTCTGGACACTGCAGAAATACAACATTATACATGCAATGTTACTTACACCACTAAAATGCACAGAAGTGATTCTACAAAAAAATTTCCTTGTAATCATTCTTTTCTCCTTCCTAAACACATAGAAGGAAAGTATGCGAATCTTGTGGCCTGCTAAGGATAGCAGTGCAGTGCAGAGGGGTTTTCATTTCTGCTACCCAATCCCGATGCAAATAGGGCTCCCGCGTTCTCGTGGGTACGGCTGTTAGAGTCACTTCCCTGATAGCACTTGCACATATGTGAGTATCACAATGAAGCCTCCCTTGCAATTAACTGTAATTGTGCTGTAGGCCAGATTCCTTCCTGCTCTGTTTGGACCCCATACAGAGCGACTCTATTTGCATGGCTTATAGCATTTCCCATCAGATCATTCTCAGAAACATAAAGCTGATATAGCTCGGGCATTCATGCTCATTGGAAGTCATCATAGTCATCCGTTCTATAATGCTTTGAGCACTCACTTGCTGAAGAAAAGAAAAGCCATTGACTGGTAATCAGTACCCCACTGCGCATTTATAATTGTGCTAATTTGCTTTTTGTTTCCTTTATCAATATGAGGCTTGCTTTAAAAAGTCAAGTATTTTAAAAATACCAATTAGTGAGCTTAGGAGAGGGCCGTGACCCCACTCACCTCTTGTTCAGCTGCTTGAAGAAGAAGACAAAGGGGAAGTCCTTAATTCCTCCTGCTCTTTGAGACAGAAATGAAGCCTGCCTTAGACTATAGCCTAAAGCCAGGCAGTTCCCATGCACCTCTCCTGTGAGCTGGTCTCACAATGCAGCTATGAAACAACGCACAGGGAGGACCAGCATGGAAGGGGCTGGAGAACCTCGTGTCCCAGATGTGAGAAACAACACGTCACGGGTGAGCGCACAAGCTGGTGGCTGTTAGGAGGTGCCACAGAGATCAGTCGCCGACTTCCCGTGGGATTTGAGCAAATCAATATCTATAAAACCAGCCACAGGGACATGGTGAGAATTGATTAGCTGGTGTTTTCAAGGACTCCAAAGATATGCATCTTTATTTAATGATGAGTTCTTGTTCTCTTTTTTGATAAAGGAAACCAGATCTGTAATGTCATATTTTCATGCTTAAGCTCACATACTCAGTTACCTACATGTCTAATAAAGACAGCAATATTTCAGATTTATATGTAGGATATTCCTAACGACTGCCGTGTCCTTTGTTGTGTCCCATGTATCATGATATGCATGATTTCTTTTCCAGGTGGTACTACAGTGCTGAATACAGAAAAGCCAACAGTAATAGACAACACGTTACAACCAGGTAAAAAAAAATATATATATTTTTTCCTTATTAAAAACATAATAAATTCCATACCCAAATTTCATGCCAGAGACAAAATAATGAATTGCAGCACTTCCTGACTTCCCATTCTCTAAAAGTCTCTGAAGTAAAGCAGCATCTGGTCTCTCAGCTCTGTACAGTAAATATTTTATTTTATTCCTTTCATCCACATGTAGACACAGCAGAGAACAAGATTTCCTTCTGCATCAGCAAATGCCAAACGCTGACAAAATTAAACTAACTAAATCACACAGTGCTCTGTCTTTAAATGTGGCGTGTCAGTGACACGAAGTGTGTTTGCAAACTCCAGGAAAACAAAAACAGAGCCACACAGGCCCAGTCACTGTTTATAGCCACGGTTTTAAAAAATGAAGACAAGTAAACTTTGCCAGTTCTCTCCACCAGGATCTGGCAGTTTTACAATATTGTTTTCTAGTAAGTTTTCTGAAAATGGAGTTACATAAACTGCTACCATGAACTTGAAAAGGAATAAACAAGTTGTCACTGGCAGCAGGTCCTTTTTATTTAATCAATACGGTAACTGGCAGCTTTTAAAATCCTCAGTTTGCTGCTTCCACGGCTTTCATACCATTTTCTAATATCCTGTACAATGTATTGGCAGTGAGGGAGAGAATAGATTTGGGCAGAAAATGCAGACTCCAAAAACTGTGAGTACCAGTTTTAAATCCTTTGCATTAATAATTGTGGAGCGGTAAAAAGGCCAGTTTCAGCTACTCCCATTTCCTCCATTACAGCACAGTCAGGGACAATCTTGCAAGGGATTTATTAACAGGGTGGGGAAGTGTTTTTCACTGTTTCCTCAGCCATGTGACACAATCCTCTCTTGCTTCAAGTAAAAGAAAGGGACTAATAATGCAAAGTTTCCTAAAGGACACTGATGGTGTCGACCTGATTAAGAGACAGAGCTGACCTATCTCAGACGCTGTCCCCACTCTCAAAATAATTGCAGAGGCAGATGCTCTTACTCCCCTCAAAATTTGTCCCCAGGGTTACCCAGTCTGCTTGGTCAGCATGTACTGACTAATACATATATCGTGGCATACCGGTGCAATGAGAATCATGAGGGACAGGCTGGCCCACCTCCGCAGCACATCTCTCCGCGGCTTTTCCCCAGTCAGCCTTGCTGAAGGGCTGGAGGGCTGCTGGTGGTCCCACAGTTCCGAAGCGTTGGGATTTGCAAGGGAAGAAAGGAGGCTGTGCAGTGGGTTTAGAGAAAAATATTTTAATTTCTATGGATGAAATTATGTTTTAGCTTTCTGTTTTGTGGAAATGGAGGATTTCTTACAGTTTTTTTTACCTTCTTGCATTTAGACAAATTGCAAATTCCTAAGTGCCTCTGTGCAATGCAGTTTTCCTCCCTCCTCCCCTGTGCCAGTTGTGTTGAATTGCCTTGGCTTGGGTGGGACTCTCCAGTAACAGCTTGACTGCTTCTGCCAGGGATTAAGATATCCTCATTTTCTCTCCTTCCTTCCCTCCTGCACCACCTTTGCTTACTTTATGATGAGCCAAGTTTTTTCCTCTGTTAAAGGAGTTTCTGAGGCTCCCTTCAGAGCATGCCAGTGTTACTTCCCTGCATTGTGCTGGTAGGATCTCTTTCCTTCCAGGCAAAAAGGGACAAATTCACATCCCAAACTCCAGGCTCCCACATGGCAGCACATTACAAAGATCATAGATAGAGATCAGTCAGACGCTAATAAATAAGAATAAGGTTTCCAGAATCTCCAGTTTAAGATATAAAGGTTTCCAGATGCGTAATAATCCCTCACTGAAAACCAGCCAGAAAACTGCCAAAAAAAAGGCAGACAGAAATTCTCCTCAATATGGGGAAACCCCTCCTGGCATGAAGGTGGCGTAAAGCATTTCCTTCTGCTGAAGGGGCATGGCTGGCCCTGGCTGGCACAGTGAAGCACATCAGAGCGAGGGGCCATGCAGCTGGGAGCCAGCGTCTGCTACGGCAGCAACAAACATCACAGTTTAAACTGGTCTTGAAGTCCTAGAGTTGCCCAGGGGGCCCCCTGGCCCTCAGATGGCTGTGGATAAGTGCACTCCAGCTCTTTCAGCTGGTCTCAAGCTGAACAAGGCATGAATTTAACACACCAACGACTGAGCCTTCGGCTTCAGCCTTAATTCCCTCTAAAAGCTGGTTCACCTTAAGATGCTAATGCACCTTGAGGTAAACGATGAACTCCAAGCCAAAGAGCTATTCAAGATCAGTTACAGGCACCAGCGGGTAACCCTATGTGAGCTGCATTCTGCCGGTGCTGGCCACAGCAGCTTCTGCCCCCATGGCTGGGCACAGAGAATTACCAGACCTCTCAGTAGCAACGCCTGCCGTGGCACAGGTACTTCTGCAATAGGTGCTAACACCTTGTATAGCTATCCTCCTGCCTGCATTCAAGCCGGCAAACACCCCTAATCTTGTTATCCCAGACTAACATGCTTGTGTGTGTCAAAGCCTGAGATTATCCTATTCCAACCAGCTTTCATACACTATGGCAACAGTTAAGAGCAAATAGCTATAAAGCCTCCATGTATAAACAAGCTTTCCATCAAGGAGACATTTACAGTTCATTTCAAGGAGACTGAATGTAAGAAAATAAGATAAACATGAATTCAAGCTGCTAAAAATGTTTTAAGGTTTAGATTTTTTTTAAGAGGATCTACTTCCCGCCTCAAAAGATGCCTTTAACAAATCTATCTGTCAAGGCAAATATCTTTCAGGGCTCAGTCCTAAGACTCACCAATATCTAGTCTTTTTGGACATTTCTTTTTCAATTCCAAGGGACTATTTGAAATGCTTGACTCTTAGCTATTTACATACAGAGCAAGCTGTTCATTTACATCATGTGCTCTCAGCGTGTAAACTCCGTCCTTTATAAGGCAGACTGTTCAAGAAGAAAAGCATCTTGTTTTTCAGGCATGTGATAGCTATTTCAGAAAAATATAACTAAGAAATCCTGAGGTTGAAATCTATGCTAAGAAATTGTTTAAAGATATAACAGGTTTAAGTCTTATTTATGATGGGACAACTTTACATCAATAAAGGGATATTAAAGCAGTTAAATTATCATATACTATCATTTAAGGTAATTCTGTGCTGCCAGCGTGAGTGGTATAAAAAGGGGAAATGCAAATAAGAATCATATCCTATATACTACTTTGAAGTGGTCCAAATTATGTTTGTAATTTCCCATTTTAATGTCAATTTACCTTTTGGCAAGAGCATCCTATAGAGAATTTTCATAGCATCTTTAATGCCATCATGCTTCTTCTTGCCTCTTGTTGGAGGAGTTATATGCCAAAGTCTGTGGGCCACAAAAGATTAATGGACTTGTAAGAAACTCACTCAGCTAGCTTTTCAAATTACTTTCTTGTTCATATGCAGTAATGGTTCCAGCTGTGAGCAAGATGTGGTCAAGAAGTACAGCTGTTGGTTATTCTTTGAGAGGATAAATCTGTTTTAATTCAGTATCACGTACCCTACGTTTTGAAAAAGGCATATGGGATTTCATTACACCTCCCTCACAGATTCATGTCTGAACTGCTGCTATTTGGTTACATAATAGCTGGTTTTTCTTCATCCTCTCCATACACACAAACCCAGAGATCAATCACCTATTGGCAGGAGAATTATCCTAGCAAGGGAATGGGCCAGTGCTACAGAGGGATCCCACTGAATGCTACTTGCCCCTACTTTTCTTCTTTCCACCAGAGCTGCCAAGCTATAGTTCAAGGACAAAGAAGCGGGCAGATTGCCTGTAGCTTACTGTGAGCTACTGTATCAGCCCCCTGGGACCTTTAATAGAAGTGTTGAACTATTTTGTCTTTTGCTGGGGCAGTTCCATTGTACACACAACTAATGAACCTATCCTGCTGCTACAAGCGTTTATTATTAATTGGCTAGCAGGTCTATTTTTTCTTTTTATGGGTCCCTGGGAGAAGGATTGGAAGAGACATGAGAATAGACAATAAGAGATGGCATGTTTAAGGACCCCATAAAATAAGAGCCCTCTGAAATGCCTTGCCTTTGACCTTCAGTGCCCTTGCTGGGATTGCCCAAAGAATATATGAACACAATCACTGTTAAGGAAACAATAGGAACCTAGCAAGAAATAGCTAACGGAGAGTAGTTTACTGGTCAAATTCTGCTCAATTTCATGGGCTTCTCGTTAACTTCTGCATGGAAAAGAAGTCCATTTTTATGCTACGCCATGCTGTCTATGAGTCCAAAGCCAAAGAACACAGGTATGGCCAAAGCATATGAGACTTAGGCTATTTACCAATTTCCTGGACTATGTATTTCAAATGAAAGTGTAAGAAATTCTTTATTAGATGGTGCTGTGAAATTCAGCTCTGTTTTGAAACTCTCCTTCTAATCCCAATGTTCAGAGCTGACTTCAAACCATGAAGCAAAAGGCTTTTGTCGCTCCTTGCACTTTAGAATTAACAATTAAATTCTGAATATTTTCCTTATCTATTTCAGTGACCAATTCTCTTTGAATTGTGTTCAGCCTTAACAGCATTTCAGGGGAGCAAGTATCACTCACATCAGATGAGGTTTTTTTTCATTTGATCTGCATTAAACTTCACTGGATATCTCTCAGTTCTCAGGCTATGAAATAGAGAAAAACAGAACATTGTAATTTTCCTTTTTTGGATTCTTCAACCATTTACATACTTCTCCTGTGTCTTCTGCTATTTGTTTTTATTCTGAGTTAACAATACCAGTCCTTTCAATCTCTCTGTGCTATGTGCTCATTTAGGCTGTGTGACATGTTCAGATTGATGTGATCTATCTACCACTGTTCTCCTTTCTTGTGGTTTGAATACCACACAGGCTATCACCAGCTTTGCATGATATAATCCTTTGGGATTAATAAGATTAATTTTGGTTTACGTTTTCTAAGACCTTTTCTAAAGTTCTGTTTCATGGCTCTGATGTCAAAGCCATGCAATATACTTCTCCCTAAGCCTCCTAGACAATGAAAGGCTATTTTTCAGGAATTTAAAACCTTTTAATTCATTTCAGTGTCATTTTATTTCTTTAAAAACTTCCCTTGATTTTCAGATGTCTCCTTTTGGGCAAGATGTCTTTGATCATGGTCCCATTGTCTACAAAATAAAATAAAAAAATAATCATGTACTGAAGAAAGAAATATAATGGATTGCCCTTCTGCACTCACATGCACACAGGCTGAGTTCTTCTATTCGTTGAAGAAGCCTTCAGCGTTCTGAGCCCAAAGAGAGATTATTCACCATGATCTGCCCCTTTCCTCGAAAGGGCTAAGGTCCTCCAGGAAACATGTTTTCTCCACGCTGCATGCCTGTGCCAGACGTTATCTGTGTAACTCATTTGTTCCCAGCCAGGATGCCCTGTTCGTGACAATGTGGAGGAGACCCCTCGGGGGGCCAGCGGGAGCCGGGGGGAGGCAGGCAGGAGGGGGCAGATGAAAGGGAGGAGGAGGAAGGAGGGCTCAGCGCGGAGAGATGCCGAGGGCAGCACAGCCCCCGTACCGACACGCAGAGAGGAGCAGGAGCTGCCCCACGCTCAGACCTCTCTGCTGACACAAGGAAATTTTCTAGAGGGGAGAGGGCACAGTGGTTGCAGCGCAGGAATTCAGCGAGTTGAGTTAAAACTGTGTCTGGGAGCAAGGACCCGCCAAACCAGGACACAGCAGGCAAGGAGAGGATTATAGATGAACCCTTTTTATATTCATTCTGTCCCAACTCGCTCACCTGAGGTTTCCTGTGTGTTGACAAAATTGTAATGCTAGTTTACTTTCCATTAAAGCCTGGGCTGTGAGTTCAAAAGCCTTTCCAGTCTTCCCTGGGCAGCTCACTATGTGGAGTAGGTCTTTGCCTCTTCAGACTGGAAGAACTCCACCTCAAAGGTCTGGCTAGCCACAGGTCCCAACACACTTCCCATATTTCTCCATATTTTCCCACAATAAAGAAAACACATTTTAAGGATTACATTATCTTTCCTGGCTTTTTTCTTTATTTTTTTTTAATAATGGGCAAGAAACACATCTCGTCCCCCAGAGCTGATCCTGATGGGAGCACAGAGTCCTTTGTTCTTAGTTCATACTTGCACAAAGCATCTCATTAAAGGAAACCTAAGATATTCCTTTAATAAGGCGTGAGTCATAGTGAGAAAAGACTTCAGGATTTGGTCACGTTGCTGTGGGAAGGGTATTGCTCTACTGGGAGTTGCCATTGCTCAAGGTCAGGTAAAAGTTCATACCAATGGGGTAGGAACCAAAAGCCAGAAAGATTTCAAACTGCTTCTGAAAATAAAAAATGCAAGGGATTTATATGCTATCTTTGTATAATCTTTCCATTCAAATTCCAAGTTCTATTGAAGAAAATAAGCTATATGTATTAAACCTTTGGGCAGAATTGAAGAGAAGCTGAAAACAAGATATGATCTCACCCTGACCATAATACCAGACTTCCCTTGTTTTACATGAAGCTTGTTTTGAAGTCTATTTTGAGTTCATTTGGCAATCAGCCACATTCGTCCCTTTTCTGTCTCAATTTGTCCATTTCAATGCTGCCATCTTGTGGGCCTACTTAACTGTCTGGAAGATGCTGAATTAAGTTCCTTGCTGAAGCCACGTACTATACATTTCACCAGAAATCATTTCCTGCCAAGGACATTCCATTAATGTTTCTGCCCTTTCTTATGTTTGTCCAAATCTATTGTGAGTTGTTGCAGAACATTGCACCGTTATGGTACACACAGCTATTAACAACCAGAAAATATATCTGATAGGTAAGCCAGAGCTTTCTTTCTGAGTCATATATGTTACTGCACAATTATCAGCTAATGTGGGCAAATCAGAAGAATTTATCTAACCACAATAAATCCCAAAATATGCATCATAAAGAGACAAGAAGCCACCTTGTCTCTAGAAATAGTCAGTTCTTCATTTGTTTCCCAGAAGGGCTGCTCATGCTGTGGCTTTGCAGAGCTTCAAGTAGGAATGGTTCTTTTAATCATCAAATGCATGCATTTTGTTTTAAAGTACAAAATCTGAATTACATGATTAATAATCACATTCCATTCCTCCTTTTCCCTCTTTCCCTGCAGAGCTGCCGCTGTACAACTTCAACTGTGCCTTTGGCTGGGGATCCCAAAAGACTTTGTGTCACTGGGAGCACGACAACCAGGTGGATTTGAAGTGGGCAATCCTGACCAGCAAAACTGGGCCGATTCAAGACCACACAGGTAATCATGAGTTCATGATTTAGCGATTTTACATGGTTTTTAATACAAACATGCCTTCCAAAACTGTAGGAGACTGAACTAAACCTAAAACATGTGCAGTCACAAAGATGATTCTCTAAGCAACCTAGCTTGTTAAATGTAGTCATAGACAACTGACCATAATTGTCTTTTCTATTGGGGAATAAAGATCATTTATTGTCAGGAACTGAAGATACTCCCTTCCCCTGACTTGCCTGTAAATAACCATCATCTGGGAGAGGAAAATATTCTGCAAATATCACTTACCGAGTGATATGGTCATGAACAAACCTCACATTATTCCTGTTTATAGTTAGAGTGACTGCCCAGACAGAAAGGTACTGGAACTTCCCAGATGGATGTATTTTCATGCTCTCCTGGGGGAGCTGGAGATTGTAACCATCTCTTCCCTCACACACAGTTTTTTCCTGAAATATCACTCTGAGAAATTGCTTAGTGGGTTTTGTAGTACTTAACTTGTGGCTCTGCATAATTAGGCAATAACTATGCTGCTGGATGGTGGAGAAGGGAGGGCACTGTGTGACCTGCATAGCCTCTCCCTTTAGTGTTCTCTCTTGCATACGTGCAGATTAATCAAATGTGTTGAGATGAATCCCTCTTCCCACTTCTGCAACCCCTTTGCCTAATGAGAATGACAAGGAAATTAGACAAAATTGGACTTTTTAAATTCTGAGACACTTTCAATTGAATCTTAAGACAAGTACAGTAGTTTCAGGAGGAAAAAAAAAAACTTACAATACTTTGACTATAAATGGCATTGTACAAATAAATGACATCAAATTAACTAAATGCGGTTAGCTGAAGTGAAGGCTGTAATGGTGCAAAAATTGATGTAAAGTGAAATGGCTCAGTAGGATCTGACATTGAAAGGAGGTTAAAAGCTACGTTAGCCAGAGACTGACAAAATCTAAAAGGCATGCATAAGTAAAGCTCTAATTAAGACAATGAAGACAGAGTTCCTGACCCAGCACTGCAATAATATTCTGGAAATGAGAGCTATCTGCACTTTGCCACGGAGGATTATAGAGAGACTGAACCTATCTTCCATCAAGAGATGAAGAAATGATATTCTTCAGATAAGATTTTGTTGTTTCCGCTGGGCCCTACTAGTGCAGAAGACTTACTTGTTCCATTAGCTGCAGCTTCAGTAAGTCTTGCGAGCAGCTCCTTTTTCCCCTTACCACACTAACTTTCAATATTTTCAAAAATTTTCCTTTAATGCAAACCACAAGCAGTCTGAATGGCACTGATGTCCCAAACAAGTCCCTCAGTGTCACCACTACACCACAAGGCTACCCTCTATATTGGGAGAACCACAATGAGCAACCGCCAGGAATATCTCGCTCTCAGTTTCAGCTTTATGCTGAAGAAACTCCACAAAAGTGATCTTCAAGAACAATTGCTTTAAGATAGCAGGATACTCCGTATGTCACTTCAAACTATACGTGTTATGATCAAATCTGGCCAGAGTTAGGTCTTCCAAATGAGAGAGACATCCTAATGCTGTGATTATTTTCCTTTTTTCCTTCTTCTGGATATCCCTGTTACTATTCTTTGATGAGATTTGCACATATTGTGCTGCCCTCTGCATGGAAGCAAAGTTGAAAAGAACATATAGGCACAAGAACACCTGCTGAAGAAGCTGGACAAGATGTTGTTGCAGTAAGATAATAAAAGAAAAAAAAAAGGCCTAAATTTTTTTGGACAATTTGACATCATCTTCCCCTACAAAGTTCTTTAAAAGACCAGATACTTCCATATGAATATTGGCCAAGATACTCTGACTGCCCATAGAAAAAAAAAAATCAACTAGAAAATAAAAAACCATTGTCTCGTGTTAGAGGAAATATTTCTCTTTTTCATTTATTAGACCCACTTCTTCCAGCCATTGGGTTTAACATACTCCTCTTTGTTCCTGGTTACTACCCCGTCTTTCTTTTGCTGCCAAGAGCAGCAATGCTCATCTTCTCTTCTTCACTAGTGCAGGATTATACCATTACAATCCAACAAGTCTCTGTTATGCATTATTTCAAATGAAATTCAAGAACATTATGTATAAGCAAAGACTAATATTGATAAAACAAAACCCTTCCAAAACATCTTATTTTGTCTTTTTTTTTTTTTACTTTTTCTTTGTTTAAGCATTGGTATAAGCAGAGAAATGTATACCTATTTCAGCATTTGAGAAGTAGTATTTCTTAATATTATTTTTCTCCTTCCTACTTTCAAAACAACTTTGTATCAGCACTGGTAAATGCTGTCTCCATCCTTTTGTGTGAATGCATTACACATTTCATCTATTCTTACACACACCAGGATGAACTTCATATTTTTCCACCATAATTCTCTGCAAAGAGAGCTGTTCAAAAGCTGACTGGAATGGATGCCTGGCTGTTGTAAATCAGAAGCACTTCTCTGCAGTCAGTATCTTACTTAGCAGGTTTCTATTCCCAAACTAATCACAGTCCCACGTGCTTCTCTCCCAGTGTGATTAAGCAAGTAATTTTCCAAGTTAAGTGTATGAGGCATTCAGATTTGAACCTGTATAAATCCATTATGCTCTTCAGAAAATACCATCCATAATCTTACTCATTTGGGAAATGGCTCACAAATATACAGACCCTGGGATATTATTACAAAAATCAAGGGAATCACTCTGGCATGTTTGTGACAATGCTCAAACTCTATTTAGGAGCACTGTTTAGATCTCAGTTCCTGATCTCTGACCATGGCTGTTCAAAGCTGTTTTATTCTCCAGTGTTCTTCCCATTGTAACCTTGCCTTCTCAAGCACAGATTACTTTAAACAGAGATTAAAAATAGCTCTTTGCACAATTAGTGTAGAGTAGGCCCCAGGGATTTCTGTCTGGCCTGCTGAATTAGGGCTAGCTCTCTTCAGGAGGTGCACGCTGACTGATGGAGCATATGCTGTCACACCAAACATGCTTTTGCCTCCTTCCCTGAGCAAAATGAAATGCTCTGTGTTTGTCCTGTAGTGAACATGTTGTTACAGTTCACTCTCAGCACAAAGCATCTCAGGGAACAGCAAAGGAGACTGCCAGAAGAAATCATAGTATCACAGAGCAGTTTGGGATGGAAGGCCACCTGGTCCAGCCCCCTTCCAATGGATAGGGACAACTTCAACTAGACCAGCTTACTCAGAGCCCCATCAAGCCTGACCTTAAATGTTTCCAGGGATTGTGCTTCTACTACCTCTCTGGGCAACATGTTCCAGTGTTTCACCACCCTCATCATAAAAAATTTCCTCCTTACATCCAGTTTGAATCTACCCTCTTTTAGTTTAAAACAATTGTGCCTTGCCCTGCCTCTGCAGGTACTATTAAAAAGTCTGGCCCCATCTTTCTTATAGGCCCCCTTCAGGTACTGGAAGGCCCCTATAAGGTCTCCGTGGAGCCTTCTCTTCTCCAGGCTGAACAACACCAGCTCCTCCAGCCTGTCTTCATAGGAGACATGTTCTAGCCCTCTGATTTTTTTTGTGGCCCTCTCCATAGAGCCCATCAGCTTTCCTAGAGCTCTCAAACCAATGCCCTCTGATTCTCTTGGTTGTAAGGCTGGACCCATCAGCATGGAACGAAAGCAAAATAACCAGGGGTGGTCAGGGCTTCTTAGGTAAAAAAATAAAATGAAAACTGGTGGCTATTCCTAACGCAGTCCTTCTGTCACAGTAGGAGATGGCAATTTCATTTACTCACAAGCTGACGAAAGCCAGAAAGGCAAAGTGGCCCGACTGCTGAGCCCCGTCATTTACTCGCAGAACTCTGCCCACTGCATGACTTTCTGGTACCACATGTCTGGCGCGCACGTCGGCACCCTCAAGATCAAACTGCGGTACCAGAAGCCGGATGAGTACGACCAGGTTCTCTGGAGCCTGAGCGGGCACCAGGCAAACTTCTGGAAGGAAGGACGAGTTCTTCTTCACAAGTCTGTGAAACACTACCAGGTGAGCTTGACTGCTTCTTGCTAAACTAACAGAGCTGAGGCCAGTAAGACCTTGCATGGTGACTGCAGGATTTATGTAGACATTATTTTAGCTACAGATGAGGTGCTATTGCTGTGACAGTAATAATAGCGGCATATTTTATGGTATCTCAGATGATGGTGATATAAGCAATTTGTTATCAAAGGCAAAATAAATAGCTTAGAAATCATTTTTCATCTGTCACAAAGCTGCATCCTTGCTTCAGTTTTGCTGCTGATGTAAAAATCCTTAATGAAGTTTTGACATGATATAAATGTGCATTTGCATATATAAATTCATAAAGGCATGCAGTGCAGATTGGCAGGCCTCAGTCAACATACATGTAGATGTGGCACCATGACAAGTGAAGATTAGTTTTAACAACTGATTAAGATATCCTTAATACTGCAGTTGTGTATTAACAGTAAAAATGATGAACATTGTCTTTTTTTGCCAGGTGGTTATTGAAGGAGAAATTGGAAAAGGAACTGGAGGAATTGCTGTGGATGATATTAAAATTGACAATCACGTAGCACAAGAGGATTGCCGAAGTAAGTATGAATACCAGGAACATAAAGAAATCTCATTCAAAACATGATTTATTTTATTTTGATAGCTGTTTTTATCTGTGAGAAAGTGATATGTAATTATTGATTATATAGGAGGTTTTGCACTAAAAGCATCCTGATCTGGCCCATAGCTTTATTCATAGCAAGTGCCACAGGTGTCGCCTTAGTACCACAGCAACTCCGCTCTTTTGGATCAGAACTAGCATCCTACTGACATGGGTCGCCGCATGATCACGTTCTCACACCTCTGTAAATTGCTGCCCTCTTTAAATTCCTCTACTTTTCCTAATGCCCTGTTTTGACTAACGCTTAAAATTCAATTTTATTTCTTCAGCCTTTTTAGATCACTTACTATCAAGCCTACTTGAATTCTATTTTAAAGGACCATATCAAACCCTTACAGGGTACACAGAAAGGGTGAAATGGCCCCTGCTCTGTCCTCTGCTGTCATGTTATTCTGACTTTGTTGTGACTCGTTTGCTGTAGTCATCAGCTCTCAGACAGATGGGACCAGAAGTAATGTTAGAACATCACCTTTTCCACATCTGAGCCAGGTTATTCCTGAGATGCTATTTTAGTCCTTTTATTTCTGGACAGTCTTGAGTTATTCCAGTCACGGTTGGTCATATGCGCACTGCATACTGCACGTAATTTGGCAGCAGCAACCGTAGATAAACACAAGCAATTGAACCCTGTCCTTCATGATGGAGATGAAGCAATGACTTTTATGTAGGAGAGGGAAAAGAATTGAGAATCCTCAGCATTAGAAATATAAACTTACACCATGCAACCTAGCAACAAAACTGAAAGCAGCAATAGAGGGTGTTCCACACCTTTTGTAGCTAATGGTCTTTTGAAAGTAACATGACAGACTTACGCTGTGGGGTGATTTCAGTGCAGGATGAGGAAAGTGTACAATCTCTTTTTATCACACAATACATCTCCCGGGGTTCATCACATGCCACCAGAGTGACAGTTGCTACGAAGGAGGGGCAAGAGGCACTGCTTGGTCCTCCTGCATTGTCCTCAGTGCCAAGAAGGGTGCTGAGACCACAGTGATGGTATTTACCTGACTCAAAAATGAGAGAGGGAAGTAACTTCTTTCCCACCTCCACATGTTTTGGTTGTTCAAACCAAATGCTGAGCAATGATTTTGACCTGTGGGATCTAAAGCCAGAAGTTCAGTCTGAAGCCCAAACACAAATGGTCTTGCTGCAGGCAGTGAAACTGTTCTTGTGATTAACTATGCCTATGCTGATGAAGGGTTATGGAATTGACCTCCAAAATGGTAAATACAATGAATGAGATGCTAATTCATTACACTGATTTCTCTTTCCCAAGCATGGAAAACCCCTGCTGATAACTAAAATTGTGCCAAGACTAGGTGGAGAGTAGTTTTTAAATCTTCTTTTTTCTCCATTAAATTTCAGAGCTCCATCATAACGAACAGTTCTGTCAGCTGACATTATGATGCTCTAACACAGGAAAATCTGCTATACCATTATTGCCAGCATGATAGTCAATCAGTGTTTGTAACTCTAATAATCAATATCAATTCTCTTTGCTTCATTAGAATCAACTGATGTGGAGAATGAAATAGATGAAGAAGAAGACACAGAAAGTAATCAAACAGGTAAAAATCAAGTTATTGTTAAAAGGGAATTAATTTTAAAGTGCATTTTCATGTGAATTTTTGTATTCTATTTTTTTATTTATAGATTAGTTCTCTAACTGCATATTGTATTAAGGTTTTTTGATTTTAAGGATTTAATAGTTTTGTATTTCTATGTCATATAATCTTATGGAATTTGTATTATACCTCCCTCAAACCTTTCAAATTTATGTATATAATTTGTTACATTGTATATACATGCACGCTATATACAGCTCCTTAATATTTTGTTATCTAGAAGGCTTGTCCACAGCTGAAGAAACAGCTCTCATTAGATCTTAACAATTTACGGCTCACGCACTGTGTAGGTAATTAAGCTCAAAACTCTTCAGGCTAATTGCTTCCCAGACCTGGCTGTAAATGTCATTTTATGACCAGTCTACCACAGCATTATCTTTTTCAGTGATGATAGCTGTAAATGGGATCATTAAATGGATCCTAATCATCATATTGACCCAATAATAAAATACACTTGCATTTCTCAGGCAATAAGCTTATTTTTTTTCTGTTACAGTTAATGATGTTGCTATCATTGATTTCAGTGAAACCATGGTTTGTCCAAAAAGACTTTCTGGCTTTTCCTGCAACAATTAACAGGGTTTGCAAACTTAGTGGATCTCCTTCATAAAAAAATATTTTACCCAAGGGGGGCAGAGCACTCCTTCCTGTCAATTCTGTCACTGTTTCCATTTCAAGGTCCAGTCCTGAAGTGGAGAATGTTGCAAAATGGCTGGAGATTCCCAACCAATGTCTAAGGCTGTAAACATTCACACTGAGCTGAACAAGATTTATTTAACATTTTATGAGTTAAATACTGTAAGCTGGCAAAATATAATCCAAAGTCTGGTTATTCATCCCCACTTAGTCCAAGGCAGAATCAGACCTCCAATAAGATGGGGTAGATTCAAGAATTTGAAAACAATATGAAAAAAATCAACAACTATCTGCGCTGCATTATAGTTTCCAGCTATTTACAACTACCGCCTAGAAGCTAGCTTTTCAAATTATATAGCAATATATGTCAAAAACTGGATGTCCTTTCTCCAAACTTCCAGCTCGCCAAACAAAGTTCTAACTAGAATCAGTTCTGAAAATTTTGCAATTCTTTACTCCATTTCAGGATTTACACCACCATACCATACAGGCGAGGACTATGACGATAACATCTCCAGGAAACCAGGCAACGTCCTGAAGACCCTAGATCCAATCCTTATTACCATCATAGCCATGAGTGCACTTGGGGTGCTTTTAGGAGCCATCTGTGGAGTAGTCCTGTACTGTGCCTGTTGGCACAACGGGATGTCAGAGAGGAACTTGTCTGCACTGGAGAATTACAATTTCGAACTGGTCGATGGTGTAAAACTGAAAAAAGATAAACTAAACACACAGAATTCATACTCGGAAGCATGAAGGTATAAAGTGACTGGAGAAGTTTCAGAGAATTGGGATGGAAGGACATAGCTCGGTCGTGCTGGGGAACTGTTGATCTTCTTTTGCTGTACAGGCTGAAAAGTGCATTGTTGACACTGAGCCAAGCTTTTCTCAGGAGCTTCAATGAGTGTGTAACCAATAAACATGGACAACAATCTGCGTTAACAATCTGAATCATGTACAGTCTGCTTTTTCTGTTGGTTTTATTTGAACTAATCAAATGCTGGTGTTGAGACCAAGTATGATTGACTTATAGTTCATTTTGTCTTTCTTTTTCTCCCTCTCTTTTGTTTTCCGTTAATGGATAATTTTTGGTTTTACTGTGCAAAATCCAAGATGCTGTCACAAAATGTATTCAGTGGGGTCCTTTGGATGGACATGCTGTCTGTAGCTCAGTGCCCAGAAAATATTGGAGTAACAGCAATTTAGTGGACTCCTGCACCTGTATTTGTGTATAATTGGTCGTGTTGTGCATAGGCAAAGAAGGGTTAGGATGTTTTTGAAAGTACTGCTGCATCAGTACTGATATAGTGTGTCAGCTCTGTTTACGAAGCAATACAGTCAAATTTTATTGATGTTTTTCAGTGTTGTACTAAATTTTGTGCTTGCGAACTCCATAAAAAGAGTATGTGCCATCATCAGACACAACTGGTAACCAAGTGTACTGCCTAAAATCTAAATGAAAAAGTCCTTGGCACTGGCTAGTGTATGTCCTCTCAAGTGCCTTTTTGTTTGTACTGCTTCTCATTGTGTTAGCATTAACTACAGCTCTGCTTCTCTGCAGTTATGCCCTTGGCTTTACTCGTATTCTGATGACTCGTTGACTAAAAGGAAAGTATATTTTAGTGTAAGAAAGTAGCCTCAGCAAGGCAAGGGCTAATCAGATTTGACAACCTGGCTTGATTGTTCTGCTTTCTGTATTTCAACTTCATGTCTCTTGACCCTTTTGTATAAAGCTGCAATATCCCCTTTTATTGTTCTTTCATATAGAATGTATTTTCAAATGTAAAATCTCTCTCCCTTTCTCTTCTATTTCTCTCTCTTTTTCTCTCTCTGAGTAGATTGCATAAGCATTTGCTATTGCCAAGGAAAGAAAACTGCAGCTTTAACTTGCTGGTAATGGCAAAGGATTTTGTTAGAGTTTGTGTTAAAAAATAAGGGAAAATTCTTAACTTTACCCTCCAAAGTCGAACTTTGGGTTTCTTCTTAACAGCATAAAGTGACAGTATCTTTTTTCCTGAAGTCATGAAATATGTCTTTTGTCCAGCTTGCCTGTTAATTACACTAGGGAAAATTGTTCTCTTACTGAAAAGATTAACTTTAAAATGAGCAACTTTCCTCCTCCTGCCCCTACCTGAACCCTGAGTTCTGTTCTCTCAGTAAACGTGTATTTTCATGCTAATCAATGCTAATTGCTCTTACATATGGGTACTGAGGGCAGAATAAAATCCCACAGTGTGTATAGGCTATGTTCTTACCATCCCATTACATCCAATTGGCATTTCATACCAGGAGGTTTCTGTTTGACCAGAAGTACAGATAATAACAGAACCAGTGAGCTGAGAAATGTCAGCTGCCGGAAGAATGTGTTTGACAATTACGTGGCAATTTTTAAATATTTTAGGACAAATAATATTGGACAAATAATATTTCAGCAGCTATGCAGCTGGTCCAACAGGGTAAAAAGAAACAAGATTTTGTTTCCTGCAGGGGTCTGTAGGAGGAAGCCAGGGCCCAGAGGCATCGCTTCCCTCTTGCAGGTGCGAGGGGACCCTCCAGATTTTCTGCGGTGACCCTCACGCAGCACAGCCATAACTGAGGAGGCAGTGGAGGCAGCTTTAACCTTCCCCCGGGTATCTACCAACCAGAAGATAAAACCAGTGCAAACATGGGGAAAGGAATGCTCTGCAAAGTGTTGAACTCATGTTTTTCCTCACTGAATTCGCTGAGTAGAGTCAGCAAAATGACTGTGACTTTCTGAGTTAGTCTTTTCCAAAATTGCTTTTGTAGTAGAGCAATGAAGTATCCTGTCCAAGATTAGGACTAAAGAAGGGCTAATTCAGCTTCGAGTTACATCAAGCAACAGAATCCACCTCTATTTATCAATTAAATATTTTGACGTGTGTAATTTCACCACAAAACCACAAAATTGAGAAGTCTGTAGAAAATCCACCAGTAACCTCAAAACTGGTAACAAGGGAGGGAGACTGTATGTAAAAATATGAGGTTTGAAGTTGAAAATCTTTTCAAGTAGAAAAAACAGTGGACAATTGCTACTTCATAGGAATCCTAAAGGCAAAGACTAGTGAAAATTCAAACACCTGCTTCAGGTCATCAAACCTTAGATGCCTAAATTGGGAGAGTTACTTCTCCAGGCTCTAGACCTTGGGTCCTCCAAAAGGTGAGACAGAGCACCCAAGGCCTGAAAGTTTTCCCTGAAAGCTAGTCCATGAAATGTGCCAAGTGACAAACTGACTTTGGCAGAGGTAGAATTTTCATTTGTACCTAGCATTGCAACTTGAGCATAATGGTATCACAGCAGCTAGTTAATTAACCCAAAGAAAAAAAGGATTTTTCAAAACTATTTTCAGCACACCATCACCATGTGATTCAGGTGTTACAGTCTGTACTTAGCTGAAAAAACTTATAGTCCACTAACTTGACTGAGAGTTACACGAATATATTGCCTTGAAGGGAAAAACCCAAAACATTTTGAAATATTCCCATGGATTTCAATAGATTCTGGACCAGCTCTTGGTCTTGATCTACTTGAACAGTAAAGTTGGTGGTTGCTAGTTTGTTTTTTCTTCTTTTAACATACTGAGAATAGTGAACGTAAAAAGAAATATTCTCCTTTGTGGTCGTCAGACCGTACTATGATAATGAGGATCTAGCACTGAAAATTTGATTTCTCTGAAGGTAACAGAATGAAAGTTGCCCTTCAATAAAGGAAAAATGATACTGCAACTTTACATTGAAAAGTATCTTGCACTGATAAATATATTTAAAAAAATTATATGTTTATAAAGTTATTAATTTGTAAAGGCAGTGTTACAAAATGTTCAGTTTATATTGTTTTAGATTGTTTCATAATTTTTAAAGTGTAAAAATAACATATTTTTTTCTTTATTGAAAAACTATAAAAATCTTCTGTAGTAAAATGATTTCATTTTACTGGTATATTATTGCTTCATGTTTTGTACTGTCATAAAACTTTGTGCAAATTTTTTTTACAGAAATTTTTATTTTCTATGACAATATGACACTTGTAAATTGTTGTTTCAAAATGAACAGCGAAGCCTTAACTTTAAATGACATTTGTATTCTCAGACACTGAGTAGCATAAAAAAAAAATCACATAGAACTGAACTGTAACTTAAATTTCCAAACTATGACTACTACATTCCAAAGAAACAGTTGAATTAAACATTTTCATAAAATATCCCATACCTGATGTATTTTATTATATGAAAACGGATTGATTTTATTAAATGGCTGCTTTTATTTAGCATCTTGAAATAAGCACAACGTTTTACTTAGGGTTACATTTGTGGGTAGGCAACTCCAACAGACACTTTGATGGGACCAGCCATGGTTCAGGATGGAGGGATTCACTCTCTGCCTGCCCAGTTCTCTCTCCCTGATGGAGGACACTCCCACTACCTGTCTAGCTTTTAGCCAAACAGCAGGGATCGAAGAGGACAAATAAGCCACCAGGCTGTCACTGGCCTCACTGCCCTGAGAAGCCCCACACCCCGTGCAGTCACACGCACCCCTCGTGGCTTGCTCTTAGGGAGGTGACATTTGTTGTGGAGTAATGTCCATCTCTGACAAGTTGCTCCACCAAGCCTCTGCTCCAGTAGTAAGGCTTGCACAGGTGAGCTCCCTTCAGATTTCCTCTGAAGATATCAGGACTTACCCAACTATGGCCAAATCTCCCAATGCAGAGCATCAGTTGCTGACAGGAGCAAAGGCTGCAAGAGCAGCCCATTGGGCTTAATTTGGCATTCAGCTGGATTCTCAACTCATCTGTGGAACGTATAGTCAGGGGTAAGGAGACCTTCAAGAAGTTTGGATCAGAAGCTTCAGGCTGTGCATTTCATGTTTTACACAATACTTACATATTTGTTTCTTTTAAATACTGGATGCTCAGCACATAAAAGTTTCTGAAATCCTTTCTTTGCATTGCACATGTGAGCAATGTCAGTATGGCATTAGGTTGAGTACTCGTGGACAAACGTTTGACTTCAGCTACATTACTGCTCCTGGGAAAAATACTGCACTTATTACCACGTATCTGATGATTGTCACACTTGAAGAGAAAGTATCAAATCTTGTCTTCTCCAGAGAGCAGAGTTGTAGGTACCTTTCAAAATAGGAGATGGAACTACAGCAAGGCACCTAAGCAAAACCTTTGCTTTGTAGTCAAAGCAGGGATTACTCATGGAAGACGGTTGTGAAGGTTGTTTTCCATATAATCACTAAATCTAAACTCCTTAGAAGTGTATTTTATCACACTGTGCTTGCTTCTGTGATAACCAGACATGGGGCTCTTTGAGGGAAATAAAATGGCAATTTGTAAAAAAAAAAAAAAAAGAAAAAGTAAAAAAAAAGAAATCTATAAAGTGAATCCATTGAGGATGAAGTTCAGAGAAGAGAGATAAATACTTTAAGTTCAGAAAATGCTTTAATTTAGGGGAAATTAATTAGCCTAGAAGCTAACAACTGTTTAGCACTAAACCTTCAGTTTTCCACACCAAATAGGCTACATAAAGGAAAGACAAAAATAGTGCCGTGGGATCAGAATTACATTTTGGAACACAACTTGTAAACATGAAAGAAAAAAGAAGAGCAGATGGAAATAACAGATGGGTCAGCTACAGACAACCAGTGCCAGGAGTGCACAACTCTGAGGCGTGGATGCTAGGGTCATGGTCTGTAAAAAGGGTCTTTGGCAGGTAGTGGCAAGAAAACCCTATCATTATTTCCCCAATCAAATGTAATGCTCCTGAGCCAGCAGCCACATAGCCACAGTGCTGAGCCCAGTCCCATTTCCTTGCCTTTTGGCAGGACGAAAAATACAATTTCACAGCGAAAGGCAGATGTGCAAGAGAGGCGGGGGCAGCACCACTGCCATGTGATGGGAAAGGACCGCTGGCTTACTGGAATTGGCAGCAGTGCCTACCTCTACAAACATGCCCACTGGACCGAGGCTGCCTGTCCCAGCAGAGATGAAGGTTCTTCAGTCCTCACAAACTACCTTTTATGAGGCATATGGAGACTAAACAGGTGCATACTAATAGAGCTCAAAATTCAACCTTCGTAAGTCTTTTTTGATGTACAGTTAGTCTGTTTCGAAGTCAGGTCTCCTAATCAACTTTCCCAAAGTCAACCGTCCAAGCTGATTTTGGTTTTCACATCATGGCATCTGGACATTAGATCCCAAAAGTAACTCCCTTCCCATTTCTTAATTGTTCTGTCCTTTGCAATGCATTACACTTAACAGCATATTGGTTCAAGCAACGTTAATTCATTAGAGCTTTAATTTCTTCTTTTATACCGTTTAATGCCTGAAGTCACCCATAACCACAATTTTATCTACAAGTGTTTGTTAAATTATAACAGAGTGTATCTATTTTTTTTGCCATGGGACACTTCATATAGCTGGTTTATTTGCTGATTCGTCCCCCTGTAGGCCCTAATTGCTTTTCTACAGTAGGTCAGCTCTCTATATACACTTCTTTTCTCATAGCTAGATACAATCAAACTCTAATCTTATCACTTCAGGACTGATGGTGTCTCAATGTTTATAACTGAAAATCTCATTAAAAAAATCTTCTGGCATTTTTCACAGATGGATGGAGTCTTATCATGTGTCCAAACCTAATTCCACCTTCAATAATCATATTCTCCTATTTAAATTTACATTGTTTTTATTCATCACGCAGACATTTGATTCATGTCCTTGTCACTGTAAAGCATCACTGTGCACCATGCACTCTGTTTTATTGCAGACAGTTGTGTTTCCCTTATGGGTGAGGTGGGTCCCATTGAGAAGGAAATTACGGTCTTACTGAAGCACTATTGGTACCAGAGAAAGAGGTCAGGTGGTACTCTCAAGAGGACAAGGTAAGGCAAAGGTTTGGCAAGGTTTGGCAGGTGTTTCTATGACAAAGACTGAGGCATTTAATGATGAGAGGCTGGAGGATGAAGGGCTTGCCTGAGGAAACAAGTACTTCAGGCGACATTAGCTGCAAAGGGAATTATCAGAAGAAAATCCTTGTTCTGTTCCTTCATTTTTCCCTTGAAAAAAAGCCCTTCACAACTCTCGCAAAATGTCTGCATTACAGCAATGTCGCTGGCAGCTGCCATGCACTTCTAAATTCTCAGGCATGGAAGAAGGGAGTGGAGGTACCCAGCTACCTGTTAGCCTAACCTAAATTATGGGTTTCTATACCCAGAGGCAAGAGGTGTGGATGTGTCTTAGAAGACCCAGGCAGCATCTCAGGACTATAAGACTGGCATTCTTCATGCATCATTTTCATCTTGAGTGCTTTTATTCCCTGTCGTCTGTAACATGTTGTTTTATGCCATTCATTTCAGAAATAAATTGTCTAGGCTGAACTACCATTTTTTATGAATTCCTACCATTAATATATTTTTCCTTAGCGCAATTTATGCTTCTTTCACTGTTCAAATACTTTTATAAATATCTCCCTATACAATACTAAGGCTTGCAGAGTATGAAACAGCCCCACCCAGTGCCACACATACCCCATGTCAGAAGAGAGAAGAGCCCACCTCATCCCACCCTTCCTCTTTCAGTCTCCTGCTGGGGCTGCATTCTCCATATCAGGGACCCAGACATTATGCCTTTAATACATAATCTACCTTTCAGGGAGCTTCAATGTTTTTTACATCAGGCTTGATAACTTTCCATTAATTCATTCATTAAATATCGATACCAATCTTCCTACTAAAGGCTTATCAGCTTCGTAACTGTTAGCATGCCAGAGTGGGTCACTCTCATTTTGTCTTTTGAGACTGCAATCTAGCCCCCAGTGTTTTATCTTTCTCTCATTTAACCTTCTATTCTGACTCTGTTTCCCATAGCTCTAAGGGAAACACCAAGGCGGAGAAAAAAAAAGAAAACATAAAATGAAGGCATAGCTGCGTCCACTTTCTATCTATGTGACTGAAAAAGCATTGAATATGTAAAAAGGGAATTATTTTTTTTTTATTTTGAAGTGTGGTTTTGTGGAGTGAAGAGGAAAGTCTCCAGACTGGTTGGAGGCGGTACTTGAGATGTCAGAAGCAGTAAGGAGACAGCCATGGGAGCCTTCTGAAAACTCTTCTGTAACATCTGCAAAGGCTTAACAACTCCACAAAGTGGTGGGAACATAGAATTACCAAAGTAGGCAGGCTGTGAAGGTAATGATTTACCCCAAGCACGTCTGACAAAATGTAAGAAAAGTGGGAAAATACTTAGTGTTAGGAGTAGATCAGAAAGGATCTACCTTTTTAGTCTAGGTTCTGCTAGTTTCTCTTTTATTCGGTCCTCAGAAGATGAGAGGAAAAGCAAGGAATGAACTCAACTGCAACTCAGTCCCATCTACAGCTCATGTTGACTAATTCACGTCCTACAGTCAGCATACAGCTCTGAGACTGAGGCAAGGAGAAGTTGGTTACCACTACCCATTGTGTGAAAGACCTCTGACCCTCAGCACCAGCTTCTTTGCACTTCCTCCAAACCGTTACATGCAGGAAGCGATACCAATTTGTACCCATTGCCCACATATTCAGAAGTATTTTCTCCTGCTGTAAGCCATATTATCTTCCTTTTTCATCTCTCTGGCCTTTCCCCTTCTTAAGACAAGGGCAACCAAATAAGCCACATTTCCTCAAATTCTCTATCTTGCATGGTACCCCAGTTCCCATTTATCAGCTTGGGAAGCCCAGCATGGGACCAGACCTCCTATTTGTTCCACTGATGCTGCTCTGTTTCCCCAGCTGCTCGTGGCATCCTGCTTGTTTTCCATCACTATCTTGTTTGCGATAGGAGGTCACTGAAAGTTCACTTGAAATCTAGACTCTTATTTCAATGCCATAAACTGTAGGCGACTGAGGATCATCTCTGCTACTTTTAACAAGGCTTTTCACAATCTATTCTCTTTTCTTCATGCATACGGAAATCTTAAAGTGATCAACTTAAATCCATATATCTTGATAAAGTGACTGAATTACTGCTGCTGAATGGTAGGTCATTATGTACAATTAGTTTATGGCTCTTAATAGCCATTATTGCAAAAGATGGATTTCTCTACAGCATAAGTGTCTTCCCAAAGATCTTGCTAGTACTCTTGCTTAGGAGAAGTTAAGTGGTAGCTGCTTTCTGGAAAAGATCAGGTTATCCTCCAAGCTGAAATAAACTGGTGCCAGCTTATTACTACGAGTAATAAATAGGTTATATGTCTGATGAGGACTATTTGGTTCTTCTGTGCTACAGACTCTATGTAATAATATAAAGGTGCACAGCCCTATAGAGACAAACAGACTGAAGAAATGCTGTGAGGATGTCACCATCTAGTATAAGAGAAACATCTGACAGTCACAAGCAAAGAACATAGTAACTTGACTCACAGCAGCAGGTTTTCTTTTTCTGTTCATGGAAGTATGGTGGTTAGAACAGTTAGAATAAGTGTGTGCCAATTCATTGGAAAAAACTATGGATTTATGAATCTCCTTGAGGAAGTGCCCTCTGATGAAGGACACAAAGGAGCAGAGAGTAGAGGCAGAGTAGATGGGGTCATGAACTTCATTTTACTTCTCATCATGAGTAATAGTGCTAAACTGATAGTCGGTCGGATCTCTCATTTTCTTTAATTTAACGCTATTCTTCTTGCTCCTTGCATTACTGACCCCACATTATAACTGAGCCATGTGTTTTATTACGATGCTAAGCACTACTTTAAATGCACATGAGAAGATTTCAGTGCTCTTTATACTGCACAATTACGTGTGGCGAGTTTTGTTCTCTTCACATAAAGAACCGTCTCAGAACTAACAACTTCTATTATTTTAATCAAGTCTCATTTCGCACAGATTGCAAACTTTAACACAGATTGCCATTTCTTCTGGCCTTCCAATGTAATGCACAGCTCAGCACAAGTCTGACCTTTGTGGTTTCATATCGGTACATACTTGCTGAAGGCACTTCATTAGACACCAGTGGTGATTGAGCTTTCAGCCCTTCTCCTAGCTTTCTTTGGAGCTTATGATGATCAGTAACGTATAAATCTTAAACCAATGACACATTTTGTGTCCATTAAATACACATATCTCCTGAGATGCAACCACAATCCTACAACAGAAGGTGAAGAAGCACTAGAAGTACTGGAACAGAGGGTTTGCCTAAAGATACAAGTTTGTGTGATTATTAAACATAAGAAGATTTTAGTCAGGTTTGAGGATTCCTTGTGACAGTGCACTTAGAAAATCAAAGAGCATCTCTACAGGCAGAAGTATTTTCAGGCTGTTCTCATACTGCTCTTCTGGCTCACTTGCTAGCTCAGGTTTTGCTGGCTAAAGAGAGAGTCTTTAATATTCAGCAAATGTTTTCCCCTACTACTTTATAAACATACTATCTTTTGAGCTTAAGGAATTTGTATTTAATGTTTATATTGTGATAGTGCCTACGGGATAAGAAATTGTGATCCCGTAGTGCCAAGCAACAGGAAAATATACAGAAAATGTACATTCCTACCTCACTCACAGGAGTTATAATATGGATACTGTGAGTGTAGATGGTTCTGAACTCAATGTCTTTGTCAATTGCCTTTATTGCCAGCTCTATCTCTCATATTTTCCAGAGCTGTTGCTGGTCGTTATGATCAGTACATCAAAAATATGGGATGCTACTACAAATGTAGTCAATTAGGCTTCAAGAATAGCACTCAACTCATCTATCACTGGCTAAGCTGGAGATCATCTCCAAACTGCAAGTTACATCCACTGTTTCAAACACATACCTGAGGATGGGATGAATTTTCTTCTTACAGTATCAGTGTCTCTTGTCTACAGAATAGTTTAAATTAAGAGTTCAGATTTAAAGGCCTATATTTTAGATGGGTGAAATGAAACAAGTAAAATTTCATCACTATTTTAATTATGAACAAACTAGTGGTGGTTTTGTTTGGTTTTCCAAACAGGGACAAAGGTGTGAAATGTCTTGACTGACTTTTGTCACAGTTGAGTTTGACATCTGAAAGCGTTGGCCCACCTGCTCATTAGCTAGCAGAAGCAAAACTTCAACAATTAGGTTATATCACGACTCTCAGAAACCTCTGGTTCAGTTTCAGTAGTGGAGGCAAATACGTTGTGTGAAGGCGGGTGGAAGATAATCACTGTGCTGTCTGCTGCTACCTACAGAATTATGATATGCCCTGAAGAAGTCTTATCCTACCCTCATACTTAGGCAGACTTAGGTCTGGTCATGTCAGAGACTAGAACTAAAAATTAAACCAAGATTGTAGCCTTGTTAAATTTGCTGCTTAAATTGGTTTTGCTCTAGCTGCTATAAGCTAATTATACTGTATTCCTACAGTGCTGCACTTTAGACTGATTGTTGCCTGCCTCAGTCATCTATTCATTTTCTCACTTCCTCATCTTGTGTTTTGGTTTCATTCTGATCTACATGTATAACTTCACACAAAGCTGCTTTTTTTATTCTTAGAGATTTGATCTACCTACAATTTTATTCTCTGATACTCCTTCTGACCCTGCAAATAAAAAGCCTGTATTTGAGAAGTGCATCTCTTTGTTCTCTCTAGGAAGTCTCAAACTTCTATAACTTGTAGATGTACTTCATAACTTTCCATGCATTTCAAACCATTATTTCAGATAGTTTGTTAAGTATTTTTCTCAGCAAGAAACACATTGATGTCCATGACAGGCAACATGACCAAAAATCACTGTCTGCATTTGATACAGAAGGAGTCCTAGTGAAGGTATTAATGAAACATGACAGAACCTTGAAATGACCTGGAAGAAACTATAAGAAGTGTTAGTAAGTATTATTTATAGATATTGCTATTGACACTACTGTGCTTGCAGTGAACCTCAAGATTTTTTCTGATTGCTTTTCTGATTTATCAGGAAAATTCATATTTCTTATCTGAACATGCACTTTAACAAAAAGGTCATGATATGTCTTCCTTCTTTTTGCATTTATGTAGGCAAAAAGGGACAGGTCCCAGTGCATGCCATGTAAATCACCTTGGTGAAGTTCTGGTTTTTCAGTACTTGCTACACCAAAGAGACAGAAGCGTCCATGTTGTCTTCGTGTTACTCTTAAATGTATTTTTGAATCTCTATGTTTCAGATGCTTTCATTCTCATCTTTTCCAAGCCCATTTTCTCTTTCTTCATCTTCATTGTATGGAATGAAGATAAAGATTTTTGGAGTGTCTCTTCAATCATTCTAAAAAAAATACCTTTTTTCTTCTATGTTTTCTTCTACTGCCTCCAGTCAGCGCATGTTCTAAACCAAATATAAATGCATAAAAGAGACAGCTGTGATCCCTTAGGTGTGTATGTTACAAATGGCCGGAAGATATTGTACAAAAAAAATGCAAAGATCATAGAGAAATGGGAAATAGCTCATCGTTTCTAAGCCCTTTAAGTAGGAGTAATCAGACATCCCAAAATCTGCTAAGCTATGCTGAAGCTGGAGAAAGCACTGGGAGATCAAAATGACCCTACTCTTCCTGCTAATGGTGCCGCCAGACCCATTTCTATGAGCCTTACTCAAGTAAAACAGCCCAGAAAATCAGGTGGAGCTTTGTATTAAGGGGAACTGCTCAGGGCCACTGTTGCCAGCCGAAGAACAATGCCAGCGTCTCAGAGGACTGTTAGCAGAAAAGCAAAAAGTGCCATAGCAAAAGAAGACTGTAGAAAAGTTTGGAAAATGCAAAGTAAATGTTAGCCAATTACAGAAGCAGAGAAAACTGATCATTAGTAATTCACACAGATTTTCAAATATGAAATAATCATTATCATCTTTTCCACTGAACACAGTTTTAGCTTTTATAATTACAGCTTAGATATAGCTCTCAGCACTGAAACTATTTTTACATTAAATACAGTATAGTAGTTGATGTTACCATATGAAAACCAGGACCTGTAAGTTCATAACGTAAATTCAGAATGTAAGAAACTCCCAGATGGCAAGTTTCAAACAACTACTGTTGCTAGCAAGTATATAAAGCCACTTTTTAAGTAATTACCTAAAGTTAGTAACACCTCATACCTTAAGCAGCTGAAGTAGCTTCTGATCTCCGAACATGCTGTTTGGTGCATAACTGCATGCACATATTGGTTCACTTTAGGCATTTAACTCACAGAACTCGTTAAATGTCCAATTTAGTTTTTCCAAATTACTGCTTATGAGAGCTTATTTCTATCAATACATAACATTAGAAGACAGGTCTCCTCCTCTCCCCCAAATCAGATCCAATGCTCAACTCCTGATGTAAATTAGTATTCAGTGTAAGCCAAAGTCTCAAGAACTTACTGGCTTATTTGCTATTGGCAAATGCATCATGATCATTCAGCACTTTTTCAGTTCTTTTTAAACTCTTCTGCTTTTAAATTCACTGGAAAGAATGAAAACAGATGCAATTGATTAACATGCACATTGCCTCTGTCCAAGATTTTTGACCCAAGAACCTGGTGGTCATCATGTGCAGCAGCATAAATAATACTTTTAATATATGTCTGTAAGATCTGGCATCTTCTCATTATTCCACACAAAGCTACATGACTGTAAAATGTATGTGATGGCCATTGGCAGTGACAGAATTTGTATTTTCAAATTCTATCTCATCTCTAGAGTAATTGAACTCTGGTGCAGCTGCTAGAAGCTCAAGTTCTGCTTTCCAATCCGTCATTATCTCTTGATTGTAAAGACCTCATTCTTGCAAACATTGATAGAGCAATGCACATCCAATGCTGAGGATTAATATTCCAAAGATCATGGATATAGTTAAACCTTTAAAACAAGCTACCCTGGTGGACTGAACAAAAACCTATCTTGTCAGCTAATCAAGATTAAATGATCCCCTGAAGCAGTGATTTGGCCTTGTAAGAATAATTTTAAAGCTTAGTTTGAAACCTGCTTGAACACAAATGCAAATATATTGAAGTTACTGAAGAGCTCTTAAAATTCTATTTATTTTATATGTGACCCTGGATTGTACATAGACAGAATGATTAAATTAAAGTGAAGTAGTTCATTAACCAAGGAGTGTGACAGCAGTTTCCTAACATATATCTCCATCTCTGTACGGAAGAAGGTTTCTATTGTTTTGTTTAGCTTGTGAAAAAGAATAAGTTGTCACCAATGCTGCTGCCTTTTCAACGAAACAGAGCATTTGGCTGTAGCAAGTTGTCCACTTTTTCTAACAATTCAATGTACAAGTTCAGCTGTCTCTTTTATGAAGACTTTGCACTGAAGGCCTAACAAAAAGATACACAGCTTAGTCATATTACTGCCTTCAGCACTTAATTAAAGAGGGTGCTACTAGAAAAGTAAATTTAATCCCACTGTTTTAATTAAATTTAAGCTTGGCACAAGTCCACCTGTCTGGATTCAACTGGATACAATTCTTTTTCCTTTTGCTCCAGACATTACTGCTCCCATTGAACTGCTGCAGTGATTCTCTCAGAGCATTTTAGTGCAAGTAAAAGCCATCTCCTGATACAGAAAATCTCTTGCATAAAAGGGATGTAACGTCTAAACTACTATTTAAGACAAAAGTGTCACGTCATTCTCATGTTTGAACTGTCTGAAGCAGGCAGTTGTATTTACACTCTGGTCCCATACCGAGTGTGATGGTGCAGCCACACACGGATCTCAGCAAGGACTACTGACGTTAGTTTGGAAATGCATCACCTTCACTGCAAGCAAGAGCCACGTTATCGCTTCAAAAGTGTACTGGGCAAGATTATACAAGGTGCAGTGACTTCGTTAAGAATTACAGTGATTTCCCACTCGGAGTGGCAGAGGGTGTGAAGCCAAAATCCTTAATGTATTCAAGGCGGGTAGTATTTTGCAGCTTCATTTTACTCAGTCTTTGAAAATCCTAACTAGTTAAACACAAAAGCTTTCAGAGAAGTTGTTTTCTTGGGCGCAGGGCTGTAACAAGGAAGTTACAAAACTTCTCCTTCTAAAACTCCTATGTCAGTGGTCTGCAGGTGATAAACCTCCTAGTAGTGGAGTGGAACCGAGTATGACCCAAGGTCACAGTTAGCTTGATCTTATGGTGGAAAGGGCTCTGAATCATGTTGGCAAATACAGTCACTGGGCTATCACACTGTCACCAAAATGAAAACAAAGAAACACAAAATGAAGGTGTCCTTTTTTTCCACCACATACAGTGAATTTTAAACCCTGACGTTATTCTTGAAACGTAAAACCTTGGTCATTTTGCTGTCTCTTGCCGAAGAGTTTTTCAAGCACATCATGGGGAAGAGGAGAGGACAAGGGTGGAAGGAAGCCAGGAATGAGTCTTAGAAGCAGGAAACTTGAAAGGACTGAGTTAACATCCTCATGCAAAACATCACAGAAGGAGATCAAGCACTGAGTCACAGCAGTGGGATTCATCTTCATCCTCTCTAGTCATCCAAAAGGGAGGTCTAAGCCAGCCATGCAGTTTCCAGTAAAGATGGGCACCTCCAGACGGCAAATCAGCTCACAATTTTTGGATGTCTATCTTAGGGAAAGACGAATCCCTGGTGTGCTCCAGCAGCCATGTGTCTACATGCCACCACTGACTCAAGGCTTTTTAGTTAATTAGAGCTGAAATGTCAACATATGCATTGCTCACCACTGCCACAGCCTTAATCCTCTCTCACATCTAACTGTTACTGCTCTTCTCTTTTACTCCCTTCTTCAGGCATAGGAAACAAATGGTGAAAAATAATCAAACTGTTAGAGAGCTGCTGGTAAGAAGAAAGCACAGAGCATATGATTCATTATATTTTAGAAGTACTAAAAACCAAACTAGTCTCAGCACTGATACTGGTCTCTACCGGTATGACAGCTCTGTTTCCCCTTGGGTGACATATGTGAAATACTGAGACTACTCCCCCCTCCCCACATGAAAGCAAATACTAAGAAGTGCACATGTTTACCAGCCTGAAAGTCATGCCACATAATACCGTTACAAACCTGTCAGGCACTTGGCAGTTTCACCCTCTGAAAAGAGCATTTTGTCACTCTCGGTTTGCCTATCCATTCTGCTGTTAAAAAGAAAACTTTTTGCCAAAGAACATTAGTATCCATGAAGGAGATATTATGGGGGGAAAAAAAGAAGAAAATATGTTTCTTACTGAAAATAACTGCATAATTAAGGAGTAAACCAAACCACAATGTGCATTGTTAGGCTTGTTGAACTCACCTGACTCCAGCACATTATGAAATTAAATGCATTCAGCTACCTGGCAGGAAGCAAACATATCACTCAGTGCCCAGATTCATATTTTTTTATAGAAAATTATAAAATAGCCAGAGGCGTGTTTTGTTTTGTTGTTTTAAATTAGGGCTCGCAAAACCTGACAAGGCTTCACACTGAGCAAATTCTAGAGATCAAAAAGCGCCTTCTCAAAGTACGTAAACCTCAAGTGCCCGATAACCCCATACTGTCGGGAAACAGCCGGGTCTCAGCACTCAGCCAGGTGGCCCAGGGAGCAGTTACCTCGCAGCTCTCTTCTGCCTACAGAGCCGCTGGAGGCATCTTCCCAAAGGTGAAGCAGTGATCCATGCCTGTGTCTTTGCCATACTTCTCTCTTTGATGACATCTACTTTTAAGAAATACCAATGTCACTGACAGGCAATTTTCTTTTCCTCTCTGAGGCAGATCTTTCCTCTATATCATGTTGTAGACATCTTGTTACTTTGTGAGTTATTTTACTGTTGCGATTAGTCCTCAGCCTCTTGGAAGGCTGGAATAGGGGCTGACTGCCACCAGAGATAAATGATTTAGAAGTATTTGTATGCTCTGAGCTCCTCTAACCTTAGTTAGACTATTAGTTGGGCTATTTTTCATTTTACACTGATAGGGGGAGATATCACGGAAGAGAAACTGATGGTTGCAATCAAATGAAGACCTAAGAAGTCTCTGTGATCCTTCACCCACCAACACCAAGTTACAGACAGCATACAGAAGTCCTGGCAAACTTTCATTGGTCATTCTTCCCTTGCTCTTGGAATAACTATGCAGTTTCTCCACTCCTTCCCTGCCTACCAGCTCCACTCTGTCTGCAGGAGACTCAGGTTTGGTCCCACACCTTCTGTGGCAGCATTAAGGCCGTAAGAGGATCTGGGAATGGAGAAGCCACCAACAGCCAGATTCCTCACCTGTGCCTAACACAGACCATGCCAGCTGCCCATGGAGATGAAAGCACTTCTCAAAGTGCAAACACTCTCCTCTCTTTCAGAGCTAAGTTACCACTGGGGCACCTTATCTTTGCAGTCCCAGGGCCTCAGGACCACAACACAGGGTGGCCAAACCACCCTGTGACCCACGCACAGCTTTCCAGGAGACCCAGCCTGCTCTCATGTCATTACGCCAGAGGTGCCGGAGTTGGGGGGAGAACAGCAGGTCAAACCACAGGGCGGGGAAGGCTGCAGCATGTAAGGAGACCCCTTTGCTCATGGAGGCCTGCTGGAATTCACACGTTTGCCTCTCTCCAGCTCGGATGGAGCTCCACAGGACATGAAAACAGCCAGTGGGCTGCAGAACATGCCAGTGCCGTGCGGTGCCCAGAGGCAGGCAGCGTGTGGCTCTGCGGGTGCTGGAGCTGCTGCCTGCTGGAGATGCTGCTGCTTCCACCACCGCTGCTGGACCAAGCAGCCCACGAGCAGAGGCAGCAGTGGGCTGGCAGCTGCAAGGAGTGATGGCCCAGGCTGTCTGGAGAGGTGACACTTTGGGAGAGACAATGAGGGGTTCAGGTTGTCAGGAGGATTCGGTGAGGCAGAGGGGGATCGCAGCAGGATCTAGGGGGACTCACAGGGTGGCTGAGGGAGACAGGGGGGAGGAAGGGACTCTCAGCCAGATGAACATTTTGGATTATGGCTTGTAGGACCTGGCAATCTCTGCCCCCCTGATATAGGCATTTAGAGGCACTTCAGGTTCTGTCTTTCCCAAATGAGTACTTGTAAGTCGCCTTGATGTTAATGAGAATTACATGCACACGTCAGGGAAAGAACAGTCCCTCTACAATGGGCATGTGACAGCTAAAGTGCATCAGTCGGCAGGGAAACAAAAGAGGTCATAATTTATGTAAAAGGTTCATTTTTAATGTAAATTCTGCCCTCAAATGCTCTGCTTACCAGCCTGAATCTGTGGTATTTGGCAGTGGAAAATGAAAGGGGTGAAAAACTCACTGCTGGCAGGTAAATGCATAATGTGATAGATTGATTTAAAATCCTTGTCATCTTTCTTTTTCACCTGCATACATAACGATCTTCTGTTAGTCATTAGGGCTCCTTGCACCTTCAGCACTCTAAAAAAAATATTGGCTTTGAAATGATACTTCATTGTTAAGGAATTTTTGTCAGCTAGCTCCATTTATCGATGTATCAAAGCCATTTTACAAGAGATAGGCTCCACTTTGGCACCGATAGCGCATACATTACGTGCTTTCTGAGGACTTGAATCTCATTCCAGCACCGAGTGGAAGTGCCAAGTGCCACTGCGGTACATAACGAGACATGTCACCCAGCGTTGGGGACAGCAAGGAGACATGAATGAATTGGCCTCTGATGTTTTCTCCTGGCCAGAGATGAGGGGAGCAGGGACATGAGGGGTCACAGCAGACACATGCTCAGGGTGCGACTCAGCGCAGAGCAGCTGAGGACGCTGCTGTCAGAGCCCCTGGGGTGGGGGTAACATATGCCACCAAGCTGCATTTTTCTGTTGATCTATTTACACCTCCTCCCCAGACAGCATGAGCCAAGCCAGGAAACACTCTTTTCTGTAGCCATATGTGTGTCTGCAACAAGGGTCTTTTTCAGCATACTGGTGGTAACTGGGAGTGTCACGATATTTTGCGAGGAAAATTTTGTAGCACAAGCCAAACCACAGAAAGACTACTACCAAACAGCTACCTCCAAAGCTGTTCAGGCTGTCTTGTGTATTAAATCATTTTTCTTTGTCCTTTTGTTTAGATCTTTACCTTGTGTTGCCAAGCAACCGCACAGGGAAAGTTAATGGCAAAGCTCCCCTTTCAGACCAGGCAGGTAGGAACTCTTTGAACTGAGGTAATCTGGTGTGGAAAAGACAAGGACTGAGAGAGGAGAAAAAGCTCATGGTGGCGTGGATTTTTTTTTTCTTTTTCCATGCATTCTAGAAACAGAGGAGGCTGCAGCAGAGATAACAAAAGACGGGGCTTTCCTGTGCATGGTTTATTACCATGTCAGTTCAAGGAAACTGAGCCCAAGTGCTGGCTGTGTGCTGAGGGATGTTAAAAAGAAAATATTGTCACACCAGTGATTTCCACTCCAAGCTATCCTACCAAGAGGATTTCTCCCTCAAAAAGAAAATCTCAAGCCAGTTCGCTGCCACTCAAACACTCATAGCCTAAGCCTCTGCAGCCCAAGAAGGAATCTCCTGCCTCCATTAATTCATGCTGAAGCTACAAAGGATACCACTTCTTCCTCCCAGCAATGCCTCCTGCACCTTGCAGTTGATAAAGTGAAAGCTCTCAGGATCCCCATGAACTGGGACACGTATTTTTGAGGATGAAATTTCACTGCTTAAACAGTAAAAGAGGAGCCCAAGGCACAAGGCAACTGCTGCCTCATAGTGGCTCTCACACTCAATTTGCACAACTCGCTGAACACAGTCAGAGGATTCAAGGACTCTTGACCATTGGGCACTTCCAGCCACCATCATCAAAGACTCCTGAGCCTGGTCCTTTCCATTCATTGCCTTGCCTTTTCTTTTAGGAATATTATTAACGGTCCCAGTCCTGTTTTCTTGTTACACCACATAACATCCACACCTCTCAAGGCTAGGATTTCAAAAGACTGATATTGCCTCTAATTACATGCTGCATTTTGTAAACTCTTGTGTTTAGAAGGTATTAATTAGATTGGCCTAGTTAGTAGTATTTTCAATTGATGATTTCACCATGCCTCGTACATTTGGCATTTCTCCCAGGAGCTCAGCTGCTGGATCAGGACACTGCACTGAGGCACTTCTAGCTCTCTTTGCAGAGAAGAAACTCTGGGAAAGTCAGAGCTTTTGCACCTGAAGACTTAGAGGAGCATTAAAAACAAGCCTCCTGAGTTTTTTAAACCACTTAAGTCAGTTCAATAACATTAGAGGTCCTGTTTGACTTTTCTTAATACTAGTAATTATAAGTTGATTCAGTGTGAATTCAAATATTTAAATCCTGGTCTAGACAGAGCCAAAATAGAGGAATTCATTTCCAAAAGCTGTATGTGCTACTTCTGCCTCATTTAGTCTTTGAAAGCCAATAAATGCATTAGTAAGAACATGCAAGAAGTGTGCACGGCAGCCACACTCAATAAGATGTTTTAATTTCTGCTCGGTATTTATGGGAACCAGCAGGACCATGGGAAAAGATAAATGAAAGGCAGGGAGATGAGGGCTCATGGGGTGAACTCAGCGGTCCCAAATGGAGTATGAGAGAAGTTGTGCTTCCTAACTGTGCACACCTGGAAAAAATCTCTCACTCTAACTGGCAAACCTATTTTGAAGTGAACACTCTTCTATGTTCACCATCTTCCACATGTGAAAAAAAATTACTATTGCAGATGAAAAACTGTGTCATGATAAATAGAAACTGCAATCAAGCCTGATGTGTTTTACAGAGTATTATGGGTGCAATTGTGAGAGCTTGGCTAAACTGAGGTTTGGCTAAAAATATTCCTTTTTTGCAAAGTTTATAGGCTGATCTGAGCTGGCAGTTCCTGTGTTTCTATCTAGTCTAGTATCCTGTCTCTGAAAAATGCTAACACCAGCAGCTTCAGAGGACAAGAGAGGAAACCTCTTACAGTCAGGTGGCACAGTATAACCTATGAAAACATTATCCAGAACCATAACAGCAAAAGATGAATTACTGAAAATAGAGTAGCAAACTAGCAAACTAGCAAACAAAATTAGCAAACTATTTATAGCTCATAAGGCATTAAAAATCAAAGCATCTCTGCTTTATCACTAACAGCACCATGGACTTTTAGCCATAGATCTGTACACAAAGACGAACATCTTATCCATGAGCTGTCAACTCTCTCTTGCTACCTTTTTCTGAGCACAGTAACGTTAAGTTTTTTAACCTACCAAGGTAAATTCAGCTGTGAGCTATAAGAAATAAGAAATGCTTCTGTCGGCCTGATGTCAAAGAGATCCAAATTTAAGATCTCAACAAAAATCATAGAAAGGCTTCAATGTGCCAACATGATAATGTAATTGTACACAGCTCAACTCACATTTCTAACACAATCTAATATTTCCTGCAAATTGTGTCTGAAACTATTAAACAGTTTATTTTATCTTGATAATATTTCTTTTTTTCAATTGAAAGAGTTTGTGTGCGTATATATCATATATGGCTCACAGGCCCTTAGTTCTCTTACTTCTAAACAGGAAATGACACCGTAGATTTTTCTTTTATGATCTCTGATAAGGTTCACACATGTGTACCTATGCATATATATATATGAATGTGTGAGTATATGGTTGTTATTAAAGTTTGTGGTTTTTACACTTGTATTTCTGTGTGACAAAATGTGTTCACACCTGATAAGCCCCTTCAGCAGTTTAAATTTCTCTTTGCAAGCATTCTGCTTCTTCAGAATCACCTAACCACTATTAAAGCCTTCCTGGTTTTTTGCTAACCTACCTTAATTAAAATTTATTACATATATTAATAAGAATATTCTGTCATAGATACAGGTATTCTAGATAAGCCATGGACAGATCAAGTTGGATTTTTCACTGTATTTTAAAACATGTAAAATATAATTTCTGTATAATGCTATTGAAGCTAAGAGAGTATGTTGCACTGGTCTCTGTCTGTCCTAAGACACATGAGATAACACACTGACAGCAAACCACCAAGTAAATATACACGCAGAGCTCAAGGAAACCTCATGAGTTTCATGTTAATCGTTCTCCCTCCTCCCACACACTGGTTCTTACTGGACAAACAGATCAATGTGGTTGACTACATTTCAGGTATGCAGAGATTGTTTGCCTTGAAACGCGGAAGATCCTCTGAACGCACCAAACAGCCTGAGAGAGGCCTTTTGCACTAGGGCCAGCTGCCACAAGAGTGTGGGGAAGACAACAGGCCACTTCCAAAGAAACTCGTGGAATAAAACAGATAGAAGAAGTCATTGTCAAGGCTGCTGTGCTCCTGCTTAGCTCCGCAGCTGGCAGGCAGAGCTGGCAGCCCGTGTTGCTGGAAGTCTGAGCTGCAGAGCCTTCTGGTGCTTAGGAGGAAAGGACAGCTACCGAGCCTGTGGAAAACACAAGATGCACGTTCTAAGTATTTACACTGAGCAATCATGTATTGTATCACATTATCTGTGGCCAAGCATATTGCCAGACATTACCTGAAACTCATAGTCTCCTCTGATGAATAAGATAACTTCTTCAGGTGATATTCACTGATGAGACTTCAGGGTGTGAGGAGCTACTGGAAGCCCAAAGATGAGCTATGGAAGAGTGCCTGTAGACACGTGGGCCACCTTTGTGTATCTGCAAAAAAAGGATTTTAAGCCTCTCTGAGAAATGCTGTGCAAACAACTGAGCACTCAGTCCCACCTGACATTTCTCACACTGGCTTCTCACATAACTTTATCAGAGTGCACTTGATTTTTCTCTTTGAACTTCCCCATTATCTTTGTGTCATTTTTCTCTTCCTAAGAAAGGTAGTATGTTAATACAAAACACCAGAGCCAGGAAATCAAGAGCTTTTCTTTCTGTTCTCAGTTCTAGCACTGCCTCCCATCATGCCATCAGCATCGTCTCAGGGCCCTGATCCTCCCTGTGCATACAGAAGATTGTAATGCTTGTACAATTGGAGGAAATTGCTGGTTACATTTGACCAGCCCCACATAAATCCCAGGAATTTTAAGAGCAAGGAACTCTCTACATGCCATATGGCAATGATATTAATATATAAATAAATTCCTCCCTAACTGCAACAGATGCTCAAGTCAGTAGTTTCACCATTCAATACAATGCACTGTTGTGTCCTTCTCTGTGAGTAAGAATAAGCCAGATGCTTCTCCACGACATATTGGCAGAAATATGGTGCTATGCTGCCAGAGAAACTAAACTTTACCTCCACTACAGATGAGCCTCTACAGAACAGGTTTTTACATCTTGGTTTCTTAAAGCTGATTAATTCTGACAAAGGATTTACCTACTGATAGCTATCCAGATGATCAAATACAGCTGGAACTGAGACTGATGTATCATCAAGGAATACGAAACTCCCTTAATGGCACTATTATATTTTTCTTATTTCTTTTTTTTACTACCATTAGAAAAAGGTCACAAATTAGTGATCTTCCATTAACTATTTTTTGCTTTTTTACCTTCTCTGTTCACTCTCATTTAACTTCCTTTTTATTTCCTCAGAGAGCAAACGGTGCTAACCTGCTTTCCTGCTTCCCTCATTAAATATAATCTTAATTATTTTTACTTCACCCTTACCAATTACTTTTCTAAAGTTCTCTTCCAGCTGCATATATTAACACTTCACTACTCCAATCAGTCTCTGTTGCAAATATCATCACCTAATTTTGGCACTTGAATCGTTGCTCTTTGATCCTCTAATTGGCGTCCACTGTTGAATTCCTGTGGGGCTAGGCTCTTTCACTATTTACCTCCCCAGTAATTCACATCACCAACTCCTGAGTCTCCCTGCCTGACTGTATTTCAGGATGTGCTTTCACAAATGGTTTAAACCACCTGAAAATTATGAGGCCATGAAGAAACAGTTACCTTGCCATCCCAACATCCCTGGTCCCACCCATTGCTGGCACTGTGCGGCCACCCGGTGAGCCAGACCACAACTGCTTTTTTTTAAGTTCTTTGTGCTTTTTTTGGCAGGGCAAATTATCTGGCAGATCAGTTAATGCCTGCCCAAGGGAGAGAGCAGGGCTACAAGCAGAGGGAGAAAGTCAGGACTGCCTCTTTTGGCCCCAGGGCACACGGTTGGGCTTACAGCATGCATGAAACTGCTGGCTGGTAAGGGCAAAAACCTCACTGTGACAGGAAGGAAAGTACGTTTAGATTCTTTCCAGCTACACTTTTCTGTTTTAATCACCATCACAGTTTTACATGGGCAGCACGTTACTCTTCTGGGGAAGGGGGATTGCTGTTTGCTTCGGTGAACTGTTGAACATCGCCAGGCCTTCAGTTCAGCCAAAAGCAAAACACACCACAAGAAATGGGCAGGTCTTGCAATCCCTAGTCATCAGCTTCAATGGGAGTTTGTCTGGAGAGGAGGAGGGAAAGCCGTTAACGAATAGGTCTAAAAATAAATGCAAGGGTTTCCTGATATTGTTTTCTAGTCTTCTGTATTCCCCTTATGAGGGAAAAAGAACAGTGGGATTCAAACTGCATTTTAATTTGTTTTTAAAATTCAGAACCCAAGAAAATAGGTAACCAATAGCAGAAGTGAGAAATAAGAACAGGTCTTGACGGTAGCTGTGGTGACCTTCATTTCTACTGTTTCTGGTGTTTGTGAGAGAGAAAAAAATCATTTCCCATTACCAATACCCTTTCAAATTATTTGTTACAAGTTTAGGTATCCAAAGATATAACATTTAAAGGATTATTTTTCCTCCAAAAACTAGACCACTTTTATAAAAAAACCCAGTATGCTACATTTATATGTAACATCTTAAACTCCTACATGTCAGAGAATATAATGAAAGCTCTAATTGTTTCTTTCAGTATCTTCAGGGAACTTGTCAGAAATTCTCCCACATCTGCAGCAGCACTTTTCTAGCCATGTATCTATCTATGTCATAGGACAGGCTTAAAAAAGAAGCAGCAATATTGATCTTTTAGAAATCCATACAAAAACTATTTAAGTTCATCTATCTTGGATACCATAATTATAGAGCACAGCTCTGGCTGTTAGATTCCTTGATACATGTTGAAAGCTGGTAGTTTGAGTATTTATTTTCTCCTCTAGAGTATCTCATTGCAAACTGCCCTAAAGCTGTTCAAAGAAATCCACAAGTTTTCCTAATGGTTAACAAAAGAGAAAAAGTCTATTTCTTAGGGTGGGGTTTGTTTGGGTTTTTTTCTGTTTTCTAAGACATATGTAACAGGCAAACTCCACTGGGGTCTGGAGGTATCTGAGGTCTGTTGTGCTGATGTGGCAGTGTACGAGTTTTCTCACTTTTGCCCTTCTGATGCTCTCCCCCATCCCCCATTCTGCTGCAGGGGAGTGAAAGAATGTCTATAGGGGGCTGAGCTGCCTACCATACCTACCAGGGTTAACCTATAACAACTTATTCCACTTTTTTTGCTGTCCCAGTCAACCTTGACTTCATTTTGCAGAGTTTAAGATCCCAAAGGATCATTGGTTCACCTCATATGACCTTCAGTACCCTGGAAGAAAGTCTAATTTGCTCCCAGCCTTAGGTCAAAGGTATCTGCTTGACTAAAGGTTTCCAGCGTGAGGAACAAGGGACAGTTTAACTGGTGCAATTTGCTGCAGGGATGGCTCCTCACCCATCTTGCTGCTTCCCAGGTGTTTGCCCTGGCCCTCTGCAAGACCCACAGCTGCTCCAGCTGTTCCCCATGGTGCTCTCAGGTGTTTTGCTACACCTTGCATATCTGCTGGGATCCTGCATCCTTTTGGCCTGGCTGAGCAACTCTCTGTCACCATGCTGACCTAAGCTAACAGAAATTACAGAGGCCCAGGGCACAGTTCTGTGTTACCTGCCACTCTCATTCTTTAGTTCCTACCCATTGAATCAAGCCACTCTTGTTTGTTAGGGGTCATAGTGTCTTGAACACAAGATGAAGATGCTATCAGAATTATTTCTGTGTACGTATGCTGTTTTGGTCCCCTTTTCTTTTACGTTCTGCCCTCCCTGTGACTTCTCCATGACCTTACCACTTGTTCTGTGTGAGTGCCTCTGGTTATTGTGCATCTATGCTCAGATGCTTTCCTGTTATTGCTTTACCTTGATCTGCTGCATGTGTTCCCAGAACACAAAATACAAGTGGGAGAAGTCTGAAGCTGTAGTCAAAATGCATTAATGTGAAAGCATAGTATATCTGCCTGAGGGACAAGGGAATGAAAAACACCTCAAAATTCAAAAAGTGTACTACATGTATGACTGCATCTCTACAGGTTCCCATTTTTCTTCTAATACAGTTTAATGTGACAGTTCAGCTTACAGAGACAATCTGCGTGCTGTCTCTCACCACCCTGTTTAGTGAGCATTAGCTCAGGAAAGTGGCTAAGCATAACTTTGGAAAATATTCATCAGCTCCCACCATTTGTTTCAATTTTCGCTCTCCATCTCACCAGCTCAAAGCCTTTGTTTTGCTGGAGGTGATGTGCACCTGGCTGGCTGGAGAAGCTAGAGCATCCTCGATGGGAGGCAGAACACAAGAGGAGCAAGCCAGGCCAGGAGGCAATTGTCTCCTTTCCATTGATGTAGAGACCCATCACCACTAAAAATCCCTTCTTCAGCTCCTGCTCATCTCCTTAGGATATAATTACTTGGTCAAGCCCCAACTACATCTAAGACAAACTTGATCACTGAATCATGATGTACATTTGGGATGGTGACATTTTTACAGTCAGGATGAAGCACACAATAGGAGTTTTAAAGTTGGGACAGCATTGGAAACAGAACATTTTTGGAGGCTGAGCACTGAATGCAAACATTCTTCTTCCTGAGGAAAAAAAACAGTCTGAAATGTGATTCATTGTATAAACCAAAAAATTATACACAAATACACAACTGGGAAGCATTTGTGATAAAGCTATTAATATAGTTTTAAAGCTGAAATGAACCACTGTGATCAACTAATTTGATCTCCTACAGGGCAATAACTATTGGAATTCCCTGAACTCTTCATTTTAAAAAAAATAGTTTGATGAAATTTATTACAAGCCTGTGACTAATTTCTCTCCTTACTAATAAATTGTACTGTTTTCAGTGAAAATTCAGATAAAATGTAGCTTTGTAGCGAACGTAACATAGTAAAACATTGTTTTCTTTTCTCATAAAACATTGAATTTACATGTTAAAATTCATATCAGATTGTAAATACGTAAACAGAGTTTTTTGTTATTGTGATAGCCTTCAAAAATAGACAAATATGTATAGTGTTGGCATTACTGAAAACCTGTGTAGAAACCTGGTTTGTATCCAAAGTCAGTTAATCTCTTTCCAAAATGCATTATAAATAAGAATTGATTTGGTAACATTTTAAAATTGTATTATCAAGAAAGCCAGGTCTAAACGTACCATTTTAACTTGATTTGTCATTTCTCATTATCATTTTACTATTTATTTTGTCCCATTTTTCAATTGAATGACTTAAGTATTGCCCTTGAGATGCTCCTATTCATAGCATATCTTAGAATTTATTAGGTTCACAAAAATTCAGTCGATGATGTTGACCTTTACAAGAAAGAATCACTCAGATTCCTTAATTCTATTTCACTGCATTGCAGTGGTAGCTATCTTTCTCCATTTTATCTAAATTTGGCTTGTTAATTTCTCTGTCCTAAAGCTGCCTCAAACTGGAGGAAATTTTCAAGCTTCAGCTTTTCATGGCTTCTTTATTAAATCCAATTTTTTCCTTTGTAGTTTTCTTTTTCATTGAAAACTGAGGATAATAGACAAACTAAGAAAAAAAATGCTAGTTAGTGAGCTCCCAGTATAAGGTGCATTCTGCAAAGACAGAATAGTCTTCCACAAAAGTATGGCCAAGTCCAGCCTGGGGCTAAGAATCAATCTGAAAGAGTCACCATCTGGGTCTCCTTGCAGAAAAGTGGGTTATCTACTTGAAAATTAACAGAAAGACTGGGAGCATTAGAAAAACCAGCATACAAGAAAAAAAAAAATCACGTAAAACTGAATTAACTTAGTAGATTACAAAGAGGTTAAATAAAATGTCAGAAAAGGAGGAACATACATCACTGAAAAACTTCAGCATACCAAGTAGATGGTGTGACTACTGATTCACAGAAAAGAAGGTGATGGCAGGTTAATTAACCACATTTCATGTAGCTGTAGAAAGATCACAAAAGGAGCAGAGACTAAGAAATGGTAGTAAAAGCTGCTGTATTTTAACTTTCAAGGCAGAATTGGCATGGATTTTGTTTGTAATTGCTGTCACTATCTGCTGAGTGTTTCATTGTGGCATTCAGGAATAGGTGCCCAGTGATCAATGCCTCAACACAAAGGTTTATTTAAAAGCTCAAAAGAAGACTGGTGAGCCCAGACAAATTCACAATATTTGCTAAACCATAGCCAAATTCAAAAGTAGAAGCTCTGATGCAACGACCTAACACACAGAAGAGGCAGGTATTTGCCATGGTCATAGGATGATTTTGCCACATAGAACGGTCAGGAGAGCTCATAGTTCCAACCTTCCTTCTCACTTTCTTATGATTATGAAAAAAAGTGCCAAATAGGTTGCTCTTTGCAAAAATAACACCCTTGTGATCTTGCAGGGTAGCTCTGCTACCCAGAGTCACCCTACAATCTCGGCTGCTAGAAGAGCCATCAAAGCAGGCAAATATCCCAGTCCCACTGAGGCATCACAACACAAATGAAGCAATGACCAGATCCAGACTCTGGAGAACTCTCCTCCTCTCCAGTTTAGACTGTCAAACCTACCAGTTTACACCATGCATTTCCAGAGGAACAAACACTGCCTTACAGACTGTGGGGGGACTTGTAACCATGCCTACAGCATGTGGTGCTCTGGGAGAAATCCAGCAATTGTAATGATGGCAATTACAATACCCAGTGTCTACCTGGCAATAGGGAATCAGTTTATTATGGTACAAGATAGGGAGAAAAGATAAGGAGTGTTTCATTTTGGAATACACAGATTAAAATAGAGATCTGCAATAATAAAATTGCAGTAGAAAAACACAAGGCAGGGATATATCCTTCTAGGTTATACTTACCAATCAAGATTTCACCAGCAGCTTGTGCACAGGAGCTAGCTTGTGAGACTGGGCTATTCTCCTCCTCGCCCTGAGGGCAAGGATTTTCCAGAACGGACACCACCTTCTCAACTGTTATGTTTAGAGGTGGCTGTCCCTGTCTGTCAGCTTTGCTATACTGGAAGAATCTTCTTGTTTATCAAGATTTGCCACAAGACATACAGCAATGTGAAAAACTAGGTTATTATCCTTGCCATTCTTCCTCAATGTTTCCATGAGTCACATATCCATCGGATCCCTCTGGTGCTTTTCCCATGAGGGGCATTTTTAGAGGTGGGAAGATGAAAAGGAAAGGAGGGTGAAATTTGTCATCTCATAGACAAAAGTCTCTGGAGTATGCTATTTGTGGGACATATCTACCTTCTCACTGACCTTGACTCCCTTGCACATTTATATGTCCATTAGAATTTATTAACTATGAATACATTAGGGTCCAGGTGCATAATAAATTGTCTAGAAGACGTATTTTAATAAAATATCCAAACAGCATGTCCAGATAATGCCCGCAATGTCCCCATATGTCTCCCTATACAGATCACACAACTTATCATGTCCTGGTAATACGAGCTGCAATAGGTATCATCAGCTACATTCATTAGCATTTAGGATAGGACAAAAAGGCAAGCTACTGTTAAGTGCTTTCAGTTTTCTAACTGTTGTATTCGGTACTTAAGAGCATAATATTTTAATTAAGGAGGGTTTTTTTCCCCATTATGGAAATAATCTTGAAGCAACTTTCCTCCTGCTTGCTTAAGTAGGTTCATTACAATGCAATGCAATTTACCCAGCTGGACAGGTCTGCAGGTGGCCAGAAACCCATTAGAGAGGTATCTACCTACTACAGGGGAAACTAATATTCAGGAGACAGGAATTCTCACAGGGACTTCGATTTTGCCAGGCATTAACACAGTTGACTGGGTAGCAGGTGGCTGGAAGCATAAATTTCCCTGCAACTTATTTATTAGGGCTCCCTTGCCTCCCTTCTTCCAGAATTATAACATGCTCTTGGCATTGATAAACCCCAGCAAGGGCACACTGTAAAGACACAAGCAGCAAAGTCTTTATAAATGTTTATTTCTATTCGAGCTAAACTATTTGAGCTAAACTAGAATATTACATGGATATTTTCTTCTTTTCTGAGGAGAAAATAAATTGTTCCTACAGTGCAAACCTCCTCATTTAGATAATATACAACTGCCTGTCTTCCTGAACAGAATAAGAGTCAAAAAGGAATTACACTCGTCTTCACAGCTCCAAACTGCCTTTCAGCCAAATTTCTACTTGAAAAGTTCTCCATCAACTCCTTTTCCCTA